>NC_068991.1:67521200-67525915 GCF_001194135.2 Octopus bimaculoides
GGAAGGGAAAAAGGGGGAGTTCGATCAAAAGGGATCGGAAAAAAAAAAAAAAAAAGGGGAAAGGCCGATCAATAGGGATCGTGTATCACACAGTAATGTTCTCGTGTAAAAGGAGGGGAGGACAGTTTAGGTTTAGCCGTGGAAAGAAAAGCCTACGGAAAAGACCACGGTAACCTTGGTCAATATTCTCATTGAAGAAACTATAACAGTAAGTGACTCTCTTTTGCCTTTTTGTTTTATTTTTTTTTCTTGGATTTTTTTTAGGCAGATAGATAGATAGATAGATAAATAGATAGATAGGTAGGTAGATAGATAGATGGATAGATAGGTAGATAGATAGATACAGTAATTAACTTATGGGGAAGAAATATGTTATATAATTGCAGCAGAAGAGGCAGAAAAGACATGACATAGCTTAATGACAAGCCAGTTGTTGAAGGATGTTGGTGGATGTGGTCTTGTCTAATAGACAGCTTGAATAATGTGTGTGTGTGCGTGTGTGAGTGTGTATTTGGTTGGCGCAATATTACAGATATGTGGGGTAGACTCCAGATAGATCATATCTACGTCATTTTAAAGTCAGCTTGCTACTGAAGGTTAGAGTACTTTAAAAATTCAAAACTTACCTGATAGAAAAGAAAATACGCCAGGTATTTTCTTCCAGTAATCTCCACCTCGGTTAGCAATAGAGACGCCAAGTCTATGCAATATTTCTCCCTCAGGATTTAGGGCCCAGACAGTTAACTTGCTTATACTTAACTGATTTGCAGGGGTACCTAAAGAGAAAGACACAAATTCAAGCATTTGATTACTAGACAATCAGTATTAAGACGTGGTTATAACGTCATGTGGTCATCATATAGTGAAAATGGTGCTAGATATTAACTGAACGGTTTAATGGTTTCAACTAAAAGTCAATATGACAACCTCTCAAAATACAACCAAGGGTTTTAAAGAATGACTGCAGCATGGTTGAGGATTAAGAGTTTTGCCTCACAAACACAAGGTCTTAGATTTAATCTCACATCTTGGGTAAGTGTCTTTTATCATTGCCTTGAATCACCTCAATTCATGATAATTACCATCATTTTTTAACCCTTTACTATTTAAACTAACCTTCATCTTTTAACCCTTTACCATTTAAACCAGTCATATCCGGCCAAAATATTTTACCTGTTTTAGGGTTCAAACTGGTTAGATCTTATTTCTTTATTGCCCACAAGGGGCTAAACATAGAGGGGACAAACAAGGACAGACAAAGGGATTAAGTCGATTACATCGACCCCAGTGCGTAAATGGTACTTAATTTATCGACCCCGAAAGGATGAAAGGCAAAGTAAACCTTGGCGGAATTTGAACTTAGAACGTAATGGTAGACAAAATACCGCTAAGCATTTCGCCTGGCGTGCTAACGTTTCTGCCAGCTCACTGCCTCTAATACCTATGCTACAACATCATTCTAAATATAAACAATCACATTATTGAAATCTCAAAGCTATGAGATTATGCACGATTAATTGTTGTTTGTTGGCACTCCGTCGAGGGTTCCAGTTGATTCGATCAACAGAACAGCCAGCTCATGAAATTAACATGCAAGTGGCTGAGCACTCCACAGACATGTGTACCCTTAACGTAGTTCTCGGGGATATTCAGCGTGACACAGTGTGACAAGGCTGACCCTTTGAATTACAGGCACAACAGAAACAGGAAGTAAGAGTGAGAGAAAGTTGTGGTGAAAGAGTACAGCAGGGTTCGCTACCATCCCCTGCCGAAGCCTCGTGGAGCTTTAGGTGTTTTCGCTCAATAAACACTCACAATGCCCGGTTTGGGAATCGAAACCGCGATCCTATGACTGCGAGTCTGCTGCCCTAACTACTGGGCCATTGCGTCTCCACACAATTAATTGAAACAGTGTGAATAAATAAGCATTGCATTTAACAGTAATCGGAATGCTAAAGGTTTAATGTTCATCTTTGATGCTGGTATGTGATGGATGCTTTGACTGGACCTGATGTGTCTGAGGACTGCACTACGCTGCAATAATCTGCTTTGGCATGGTTTTTACAGTTGAATGCCCTTCCTAATGCCAACCACCTTACAGAGGATACTGAGGGCATTCTTCCTTGGCACCAGCATGAGTGAAGTTGCCTTTCACAAGGTACAACCTTACCACACACTGAATTTTGCTAATCCTACCTGAGAATTACACTAAAGGTGCAGGAGTCCCCACAGGCTGTTTCAATGAGCAGGTAGTGCAGATGATTGAGTATACGAATCTTTATTATTGAAACCAATAGAGATCTTGCTTTTACTTGCTCTACTTTCCTAAATTCTATGATGCAGACCCAGATGTACCACATCTGAGAATCAAAAAAGTGGGAAAGCTGCTCATGGGTGCTAGCACTCTTTTGATCAGAAGTCTGTTAGATCAAAGCTAATCCTGGAACTACACAACAAAACATACATACATACATACACAATCATGCACACATACACACACACACAAATCTGCACATACAATTACTTACATACACACATATATATCTAATCATGCACACACAATTACTTATACACATATATATCTACACACACACACATATCTATACATACACACACATATATATATCGACACACACAAACACAATCATGCACACACAATTACTTATACATACACGCACATACACATATATCTACACACACATATATCTACACATACACACACACATATCTATACATACATACACACATATCTACACACACACACACATATCTACACACACAAACACAATCATACACACACAATTACTTATACACATGCATGCACATACATCTACACACACACATACATATGCAAGTATATACATGTGCTTATCTATACACACACTCACATCTCAGTTATATAAATTAAACAAACAGCAAACAAATGTAAACTCACCAGTAACCTGGCACCATTTCGTTCCAATAGACATTTTATCTGAAATACCATCCCTCATATACACTTGCTTTCGGTTGTCAATGGCCCAAACCTGAAATGGAAAAACACCAAACTCACCCTTAATCACATGGATACAGTTTATTCCAGTCCTCGCGACGTTACGAGAAAGACGTGTTCTGATCAGGAGCGATCGTGTACCCCGCTGCGGTCGGCAAGGTAAGGTCCAACGTTTCATTCTGTCCTTTTGCTTCTTGTTGTCTTCTTCCTCCATCTCACCACAGTCACACTTATATTCTTTTCAAAATTCAACAACACACCTGAACAGGTTACACTGTGGCACACTTAGCATTGTCTTGTGACACACCAGTGTGCCATGACATACTGGTTGCGGTGCACTGGTTTATTCTATGCTGCTAGTAATTTCTGCATTATAACAATGCTCATTTGAATTCTTTCACAACCATTTTACTAATACTTTCCTGGTTGATGGAATAGTTTATTGTTGAGGGTAAATATTTTGCTTGACTACACACTTACAATGCTCAAAGGATTTTTCAAACAATACACACTTATATATGTCGTGGCACTCCGTCGGTTACGACAACGAAGGTTTATCCGATCAACAGAACAGTTTGCTTGTGAAATTAACATGCAAGTGGCTGAGCACACCACAGACACGTGTACCCTTAATGTAGTTCTTGGGGAAATTCAGCATGACACAGAGTGTGACAAGGCTGGCCCTTTGAAATACAAGTACAACAGAAACAGGAAGAAAGAGTGAGAGAAAGTTGTGGTAAAAGAATACAGCAGGGTTTGCCACCAGAGCCTTGTGGGTGTTTTCACTCAATAAACACTCACAACGCCTAGTCTAGGAATTGAAACTACGATCCTACGACCATGAGTCTGCTGTCCTGACCACTGGGCCATTGCACCTCCACTCATATGTATATATATATACAAAAAGGTAAAGACCTCTTTGATCATGAATGACCATGGGATGCACCTAGAAAATTCCCCTCTGAGGCACAAGTCTGGTCAAGGTTGTTTGTGAAAGAGCAGCAGCTGCCCATGCATACTAGCCTCCCCTCTAATCAAAGGTCTGCCTGGTCAGGCCTTATGTGAAGTTAAACAATAACATCCTCTGTCACACATTTAAACTATGTTTGTCTTTGAATTCCACAAGATGGGTCCTTTGTAAATCCCAAGTTCTCTTTCAGTTTTTCCTGGAGACAGAACATATTTATTTACCAATAAATATGGGTGGGAGGAGGTGCCTGGCATTTTCCTGACAAGGATTTGTCTGGGTATTCTGCCTATGGAGACGACATATTTCAGCAGTACTTAGGTACCACCCAGTCAGCTTTGGGAATGATATATGTGTTTATAGGTGTGTGGAAACATTCAGACACACACACACATAAATACAGATTCAAGTACACACACAAACACATGTATAAATAAAGTGACAGATCAACTTACCATCCAGTTCTCAGGTCCAGCTATTACATGAGTGAAACATATACCATTGGGCTCCGGGTCCACCTGGAGCCAGACAGGCGTGAATACAGTATGAGACGGAGGATGCACTCCAAACTTGTGGTAGACGCTGCCTTTGTTATCCACAGCCCAGATACAGTCACTGCCGCAGGAAAGATGGGTAAAGAAATTGTTTCCTAAGAGGAGAGAGAGCAGGGATATACAGATGTGAAAGAAAGGTGTGCTTTCTGGGTGCAGGTGAAATAAGTGTATATATATATATATATATATATATATATATATA
>NC_068991.1:67526150-67529860 GCF_001194135.2 Octopus bimaculoides
TTTATATCACTTTGTGGGCATGTCAACAGCATGCAAATAGACTAAATGTATATAATTCTTCATCAACAAACCTCCAAGCATTTTATATGTCAGATAAGATTTAAGTCAATTATCGTTTCCAGCTTTGCCTTACTGGCACTTGTGCTGGTGGCATGTGAAGAAAATATGGACTGACTCCTGTGCAGGTGGCACGTAAAAAGCACCCACTACACTCTCAGAGTGGTTGGAGTTAGGAAGGGCATCCAGCTGTAGAAACTCCGCCAGATCAGATTGGAGTCTGGTGTAGCCATCTGGTTCGCCAGTCCCCAGTCAAATCGTCCAACCCATGCTAGCATGGGAAGCGGACGTTAAATGATGATGATGAATCAAAATAAAATTATATAAAATCAATGAAATACTTTTTATGGCACGTGAAAAGCACCATTCAAGTGTGGTTGTTGCCACTGCTGCCTGACTGGCTCCCTTGGTGGTGGCACATAAAGAGCACCATTTGAGTGTGGTCGCTGCCAGTACTGCCTGAATGGCTCTTGTGCTGGTGGCATGTAAAAAGCACCATTCAAGCATTGTCGATGCCAGTACCGCCTGACTGGCCTGACCCTCATGCCAGTGACATGTAAAAAGCACCCAGTACACTCTCGGAGTGGTTGGCATTAGGAAGGGCATCCAACTGTAGAAACCAGATGAGAATGGAGTCTGGTACAACCTTCTGGCTTGCCAGTCCTCAGTCAAACCGTCCAACCCATGCCAGCATGGAAAGTGAATGTTAAACAATGATGATGAGTACAAAACATATTCTGCAGGGCAATTTGTAAGGGTACATAAGGGTGTGTTAGCATACCTAGCTGCTCTAGATCCAATCGCACCCAGTTAATTCCTTCAGGACAAGTACTGCGGACAGCACTACGGACATATATGGTTCCATTGGTAGCAAGACCCCACAGGGAATCTTCGGAGGCACTAATACAAATGAAGTGGTTTGTAATTGAAGGTTGGGAGACCATCTTAAAGTGACGAGCTTCCGGTGAGAATATCACCATTTCTCCATTGACATGCTGTGCCCAGATATATTCTGTAAGTGAGAAAAGAAAACGGTAAACATCAACATTGGCATCGATAATGATCAGACATTTAAATTAACTGTGTTCTGTAGGTCAACTTCTTGGAGGCTAACCTGGGGTTATACAACAACAGGAAGGAAGAAAGGGAAGGAGAAAACAATGAAGAAAGAAGCAGGCAAAAAAGAGGATTATAATGAAGAGTTAGGGGAGCAAGCATAGTGTCTGTGATCCTTCCAGGGTGATGAGACTGATATAAGATGATGTCCAGTCATAACAGCTGTAGGTACATGTCTGAAGAAGGATACTGAGGGTTATGTCCAAATGCTTGCAATATAGCAGGAGTCAGTCTTGAGCCAATGGCCTTATAAGGCTGGAGCTTTTCTAGATTTTCAAAGTGTTTAGACTGAAAGCACAAGACCCCTGAATCAGATGCCTGTCCATCATATGGCTAATCTCCAGGTGCTACTGGTAATGAACAGACTAAGATCTAATCCTTGCAGTGGTGTATTGGTTTGTGTGCCTCAATGACTGCAAGAGCTATGCCAGTGGAGTGCAAGGTCCAGGTAGGGCCTCCCATGCTGGAGGCCAGACTAATATGGACTGTCTCTTCCCAGAGGTAAAAATAGGATTGCATAGGGCCACGACACCTATCTAGAAAAGAAAAAGCAAAATTACAATTCAAAACCAACAAGACCTAGAAGAGAAGGCTTTCCCTTAGGGAAACATAGTGTGATACAGCAAAATCCGAAAGGAGGAAAAGGTGAAAATGTAGGGACCCAACTGGAAAGAAGCAGGAATGACAGTCATGAGTTGAGAACAATGGAGAAAAGTCATCGATGACTTAGGTTCCATTGGGAGCAAAGTCTTAAGCTGCAAATAATGGAAAAAAATGAAGTGTTTCGCTCAAGGATACAATGCATTGCCCAGTCAGAGTGGTGAACCCTATGACTTAATGGTTGTGAATACAAAACCTTAAGGGGTTTTATTATATGAAAATTAGCAAAACATTACTCAAGGAAGCTTAATTTCAATTCCACCAACTTCATTTCAAAAACATTAACTTACCATGTTCTTCGGTGTATGCACCAGCACTAACTAATCTCCAAGACGATGATATAGCCATGCCAAGGGGTGGAGTTATGGTCCAGTGATGACCTGGTAGAGAAACAACAATAAGCAATGTAATTAAATCTCTTTTTGGACCAGATACATTTCTAGGAAAAGGATGTAGGTAGAAATATTATGAAAGAAATGGAGGAGATGTGGACCCCAGAGGCCAGAATGAAGGTAACCTGGGTACGAGGGCAGGAGCTCTGAATAAGAACTGATATAGGTTAGAAGGGGATATCTAAGACTGGTGGCATAAACAAATTAACTCAGTCCAAGCTGTAAAGCAGAAGGTGATAGGAAGAGAATCTAGCTTTGGTGGTCATGACATGCACCACAGAACTTTGGCAGTTTTCTCTGTTGTTGTGTAATAAAAAAGGTAAAATGAACTTCTAGAGTTATACTGACTCACAAGGGCCATGATGTCCTGGTTTCCATGTTTCGTGTAAATATTCTCCACCTGGATGGGACACCGGTCTGTCCAGGTGGGGAATTTATACGTCATGGAAACCAGCCCTTATGAGTCGGCATGACTCGAGAAGGTAAATTTACCTTCTGTGTTATTGTGCGTCAGATAATGAAGGGCCACAGCAAGTGGCCCGTCCTATAACATGGCAGCATGGGAAAATGGGTGGTTGATGATGATGAGGATAATGATATGATGTTGATAATGACAATATTATGATGATGACGATGATGTTGATATGATGATGATGATGTTGATATGATGATGATGATGTTGATATGATGATACTGACGATGATGATGATGATGACGATGATGATGATGATGACGATAATGTTGATATGATGATACCGACGATGATGATGATGTTGATATGATGATACTGATGATGATGATGATGTTGATATGATGTTGATGATATGATAATGATGTTGATATGATGACACCGACGATGATGATAATGATATGATGTTGATGACATGATGATAATGATGATCTTCAATGAACGAAAGGCAAATTTGAAACAAATGGTGTATGAACTTAGAAGAAGAATATATTCAGGTGTTGGAGAAGTGTTTTTTTTTCGTTTTGTTTTTTGTTTAGACAGAAAATGGGTAGGGCTTGGACATCTTAGCATGACTGCATACAGAAATCTATACAGAAAAGGTGCAGCAAGATGCCTAGTAATATATTAAGAAATATTTCAGAGCAGCAAACAATTAACAAGACTCATTGATTTTTGACAGAGAGAGAGAGAGAGAGTGGGTGAGTGGGGAGAATGGTTTTCAAAGAATTCATACCTTGCATGATACTTTTACAAACTTGAATGACATTTCTATAACTTGGCACAAACCAGGTGCCGACATGCGTAGCAGCAATCAGTCCGCCCCCTCTTGGAGATATTAGCAATTGGGACAACTTCTGTGGATCGAGTCGTTCAGCCACAGACCTCATCATGTCGGTCATTGTTGGGTCCATCATAAAATAATCACTAAAGGCAACCTAGAGGTAAACAGATAGATAAATAGAGAGAGGGAGAGAGAGAGAGAGGGAGAGAGAGAGAGAGAGAGAGAGAGAGAG
>NC_068991.1:67530151-67532953 GCF_001194135.2 Octopus bimaculoides
AGAGAGAGAGAGAGAGAGAGAGAGAGAGAGAGAGAGAGAGAGAGAGAGAGAGAGAGAGAGACTTATAACATGACAGAAGTAAATTGCTTACAGAATCGCAGGAAAAGAAATGATTTGACCATTCTGCAGAGGACTTGAAGAACTATTATTCATCATTCTTTAAAGATAAATTAATGCAAAGTCGGAGGAAAATGTATTTAAGCAATATTCCAGTTGTAACCCTTTAGTATTTAGACCAGCCATATGAGCCCCTAATATTCTGCCAGTGATATGTTAAAACTGGCCAGGTCCAGCCTCTCACACTTACCCTACAATGCAATTCTAAAATTAAACAATCACATCATTGAAATCTCGAAGCTAGGAGATTATCCTTGCTTGATTCAAAACAATGTGAATAAATAAGTATTATTCGATAGAGTGATCTGAATGATAATTTCTAATTAGGTTTTTGATGCTCCACTGCAAAGAATACATTAATGTTAACTTAGCTTTTGTCGTGATATAAACAGTATGGTAGGATTGGGTGGATTATGGTACTGAAATGGTATTGACAATTGTAAAATTCATAGCAACTGCTGTTGCAGTTCAGTTACAGATTCATCCTGATCATGTGGAAATGTTCTGTGCACATGTTAGTTAACAACATGATATGTATCAGTGATACCATTCCTACATGTGTCATCAATAGTATTTGCACATGTATCAGAAACACCACCATTACCATGTCTCAGTAATAATAACAACACTACATATGTCAGTAATACGAACAATTAGATAACAATTATTCAGGTTGTTTTTAAATCAGCTTTACAACTTCCACAATTTATTCTATTCTATCACCTAGATATGTGGTGTGCAACCAAAGGAGCCCATGTAGAAGTGTTCTGATGTTTCTAATAAAACTTTGTTTTCCAATAAACTCTGAGTTATCCTTATTTTAAAAATTTTTTTCTGAATTTTTTCAGAAAATTTATGGCCACGCTATCATCATCATCATCGTTTAACGTCCGCTTTCCAGGCTAGCATGGGTTGGACGATTTAACTGAGGACTGGTGGACCAGGAGGCGACACCAGGCTCCAATCTGATTTGGCAGAGTTCCTACAGCTGGATGCCCTTCCTAACGCCAACCACTCCGAGAGTGTAGTGGGTGTTTTACATGCCACCGACACGAGGGCCAGTCAGGCGGTACTGGCGACGGCCATGCTCAAAATGGTGTATTTTACGTGCCACCTGCACAGGAGCCAGTCCATCGGCACTGGCAACGATCTCGCTCAAATTCTTTTCACATGCCACTAACACAAGTGCCAGGGAGGCGATGTTGGTAACGATCAACGGCCACGCTCGAAATGTATTATAATATTGGATATCATGTATTACAATTATATGACAATCATACATGTTATGATATATCACAGCATATAGTATTAGTAGCAACAATGTGTTATGAGTAGTACCAATGTTGTCACAGCTATTACTAGTACTGATACCAAATTGACACATCTGTTGGCTGTAGCCATTATCACCGTTTATACTAAGTTCCAAAGACTGAACTTACTTGGTACCACATTCCTTGTCCGAAAGGATGTTCTCGAGTTACATTTGTACAGAACCACACCCGACCTTGGGTATCCACACACCAGCCAATGTTGTTGTCACCTAATGCGATATTCATCATTTCAGGAACATGCCAGTTAGATGGGCTGTTATAATAGAAGGGAAAACAACAACAACAATAATAATAATAATAATAATAATAATAATAATAATAATAATAATAATGATGATAATACAATGCATCACTTCAGTGTCCAAACATGGGGATATATACACTGAGGTACAGGAATGTACACATGGAGACAAAAAGGATATAGAAATGAAAGTAAACAGATATAGACATAGAAGTATAGAAATGCAGTGATAAGTAATTTCTTTTTGGTTAATGAAAAAAAAATAATCAAAAAACTGTTGCTAAAACTTACAAGTAACTTATCTACCAAATTTCGTTTTGGGTTTGACATTTACAGTGCTTACTAACACACATACACAGAGATAAATAACTGAGTGAGTTGGTTGTGTCGCTACTAAGTCATACAAATATCAGCATGGTAAATGAATATATGTTGATGACATCAAAAAAAGCTTTCTTGTATGTGAAATATATAATAGATACATGAGCAGTTCTTTCATCATCATCATCGTTTAACGTCCGCTTTCCATGCTAGCGTATTTAGCCAGCAGTAATCCTAATACTCTTTAGATGCAGTAGACATTGTCAGTCAACCAGGGGTGGGGATTTAAAAGCACTGGCTAATCTGCTTCTCTTAGGTAAAGGTTATAGAACCACATTACATTGGCATCTATGGTTCCTGTCATAAATCGTAGAAATACATGGCTATATTCATAGTTCCAAGCACAGGTTATAATGCATTGCTATGATATATTTATGATTCTCAACATAGATGACTGAAACACATTACTGTGATACATGTATGGCTCCAGATATAGATAATAGGAACATGTTGCCGTGATATCCATAGTTACGAGACCTTGGGAAGACTTCAAGTAAATGTTTTATTTTTTATTTACAAGTAATCGCCAGGTAACTTGCAAGCAGTATTTATTAAAAACATGTGATTTATGTATGAGGCAAAAGCTGAAGCTACAATACTAAAAACATAAAAGAGTGAGGTCTGTTTACTGTTGTGACTTACATATGAATAATACATACATATATATATATATAAGTTAGAAAGATGAAGGTATAAAGATGAAGACATATATATATAAAGACTGAAAGACAG
>NC_068991.1:67533608-67542911 GCF_001194135.2 Octopus bimaculoides
TATATATATATATATATATATATATATATGTGTGTGTGTGTGTATAATAGACATAATGATTTAATCTTATACATTACAAGTCAAAATTCAACAGACATATCTGGCTTACCCCTCATATTTACACCACTCATCTCCTTCTGGATGCTGGTCAGAGACACCAGCTCGACACACAAGCTGTCCTTCTTTGGTAAGGCCCCAGATTACTTGATTCAGACATGCTAGTTGGATGAGGTTATATTCACAGGGTATTTTCTGACTGCGGTATGCTGGTCGCTCTCTTGAAAGCTTTTTATGCACAGCTATCTCTCCATTTACCTTGATATACCTGTGTGTTGAAGAAAATAAATAAAATCGTGTCTTAACAGTAGATAGGTTTTGGGACTTCATCATTTTCATTTCAGCCTAGCATTATTATTATTAATACTATTAAAAAGTATTATTATTATTATTGTTACTAATGGTAATAACAATGTTGTTGGCACTCCGTCGTTTACGACGTCGAGGGTTCCAGTTGATCCGATCAACGGAACAGCCTGCTCGTGAAATTAACGTGCAAGTGGCCGAGCACTCCACAGACACGTGTACCCTTAACGTAGTTCTCGGGGATATTCAGTGTGACACAGTGTGACAAGGCTGACCCTTTGAAACACAGGTACAACAGAAACAGGAAGTAAGAGTGAGAGAAAGTTGTGGTGAAAGAGTACAGCAGGGTTTGCCACCATCCCCTGCCGGAGCCTCGTGGAGCTTTAGGTGTTTTCGCTCAATAAACACTCACAACACCCGGTCTGGGAATCGAAACCGTGATCCTATGACTGCGAGTCCGCTGCCCTAACCACTGGGCCATTGCACCTCCACCCGTAATAACAATGATGATGATGAAATAGGTGAAGGCACAGATGTGTGGTCAAGAAACTTGTTTCACAACCACATGGTTTCAGGTTTAGTTCCACTGCTTTGCATCTTAGGCAAGTGCCATCAACTATAGCTCCAGCCTGTGGGGATCTTGCAGAGGGAAACTAAAAGAAGCCCATTGTATACATATATACGTGTATATGTGTGTGAATGTGCATGAACATTTTATATTCCCTGCTTGTTACCATTTAAGTGAAGCACTGCTGATATGGGCAGTCCTTATTGACATTATAATCAATTGCTCTGCACCTTCAAAGACCTGTGGCATAAAAAATAAATCCTTTACTTGAAAGTGTGGTACAGGTTGGGGACAACATGAGCACCTATTAGTAAAACCTTGCCTCAAATAACTCTCTGTCCAAAGTAGTATGGAAAATAAAATGCTAAACAAATAAAATATTTATGATGAGAAAGAACAACAGTGCAGAACAATCTATGATGTTACCCAAACTAAAATCTGTCCCAACTCCACTGAGCCAATATGTATTGAAGGGAGACAACTTACCATCCACAGTCATTGTCGACAGCAATATAGGCTACGTCTCGGATGGCTTCCACCTGTTTTTTACCCTCGGGCTTTCGTGCACTCACTCCTATGGCCACGTACACTGTGTTTTGGTAGAGGCGCCAAAATATATTGCCAGAGCGTGAAACAGCAATCTGATGGGCGTACAAGTCAACTTTATGCCAGGCTCCTGACATCGAATCTGTTTGTCGATAGAAGAGGTTTTCACTTCTGTCGTCCATCATAAAAAAAAAAGGAGAAAAAATAAAGAGAGAAAATAAATGGAAACATTCAAATACTCAGTGATTTTAGTGTGATAAATGTTGTTGTTTGAGCTTAGGTCATACCTTGAAGGTGGTGTCCCAGCATAGCCGTAGTCCAGCAAGTGGGAATCAGTGGAAAAATAAAATATGTGATGTAAGTCATCATCATCATCATCATCGTCGTTTAACGTCCGCTTTCCATGCTAGCATGGGTTGGACGATTTGACTGAGGACTGGTGAACCAGATGGCTACACCAGGCTCCAATCTGATTTGGCAGAGTTTCTACAGCTGGATGCCCTTCCTAACGCCAATCACTCCAAGAGTGTAGTGGGTGCTTTTACATGCTACTGGCACGAAAGCCAGTCAGGAAGTTCTGGCAATGGCCACACTCAAAATGGTGTATTTTACGTGCCACCTGCAAAGGAGCCAGTCCAGCGGTACTGGCAACGAACTCGCTCGAATGTCTTTTCATGTGCCAGGAGGGCGACGTTGGTAACGATCACGCTCAAATGGTGCTATTTACGTGCCCCTGGCACGGAACCCAGTGTTGAGGATTTTTACAGAGATAATATTATAGTGGCATCATGATGACGATGATGATGATAGTATGGAAGTTAGAATGAAGGGATGTTAGTATTGGAGGCTTTTATAGTGGCAGTAATAGTGTAGTAATCAAAATAAGGAAAATATGTTAGTGTTGGAAACTGTTAAAATGTGATGTATTCAACACTAAGTTGGTTATTGTTTTCTTTCAATTTTTTTTTAGGATAGGATGTTGTTTTAACAGGCTGAAGGAGCCAGTGGAGACTCCAGTATGGACAATGATGGTGATGATGATGATGATATCTTTCTGACACACTGTCCTTTAATCATTGATAGTTTTACCAAGAAAAAGAAGAAAACCCATTAAATAATGGTTTGATGAGGTGGTCATTAGAAGCTTGACCCTTGCAAGCAAAACATAGTTGTATGCAGACGAAACTAGTTTCACAGCCATACAACAATCATGTTATTCTGTTAGAAACACTGGAATGAATCTTGGTGGCAAATTGGCAGGATTGTTAGCGAGTTGAATAACAGGTTTTTTTTCTGGTCTTTATTGAGTTCAAGTCTTGCCGAGGACAACTTTGCTTTTTTTTTTTTTCCTTCAAGGTTGATAAAGTACCAGTCGGGTAATGGAGAAGGGAGAGTGTCATTTCGTTTTTCTCCTCCTCTCTTTCTTTCTCAGTCTGTCTCTCAGAATTAAATACAAATGACAAAATGGTATCATATAAAAACATCTGAATCAAAGCATAGATCTGGAAATATAATAACGACTGTGTTGGAATAAAGAACTAAACTTGCTACTGGCTGATTTAGCAACAAATCTAATATAGTTTTTTTTTTCCAAGAAAAAGGGAATTAAGCATTGAAAGAAGGGGGAGGGGAAGGAGTAACATGCTGTACACCTTTGTCCGAATGGGGTTGCTTAGCTGCCCTCCACAGACATAATAAAAAGGCATTAGAAAATCTCTCCCACTCTCTCTCTCTCTCTCTCTCACACACACACACACAAACCCTATGACAAGCACCATGTGCTTGATATGGAAGCTATTAAGGGTTGTTTGTTGATCCTGAAGTGGCAAAGAAGGGCTTGGAATCAATTAGATGAGATTTTGAAGAAGGAAAAATTCAATTTGACAATAGAGAAACTAATTTTCTTGTGGTGAAACAGCAATATAAATAAATCAAAAATGAAAGCAGTGAAGAATGTCGTTACCTGTCTGTGTACCAAATGTGTGAATGAGTTGCAGATAAACTGTGGATATTTTCTGGAACACTCCACACCAACCAACTGTTAACTAACTTTGGTAGAAGAATTTGCTTTGGTAACACTTCATTTTTCCTGTCTTTTTCTTGCTCTTCAAGTTTGGAGAGATTTTTGGAATTTGTGAAAGCAGAACTTGATTTGTTATCAGTATTGGAAAGATGCGTGACACCATTATTAGAAGGCTGTAGAGGAGATTCTAGAAAGCTAACAGAAGATGAAGATCGATACATTCTATAAAAGTCTTCTTCAGTTGTAGAATCTGTACTCTCTGACCTGTGCAATGGCGGTTTAGATGAAGTTTCACGGGTCAGCTGTTGTGGCAAAGGATTAACATCGGTTGAAAGATTGGCAGGTCTTGGACAGTGATTAGGAGAGTCAAAGTCATAACGAGCTGTTTCGTTAGTGTCATTGCTTTCCGTGTAATACGAAACATTTTCCCCATTTTCTAACGTCATGTTACCTGTACTGTCGACAATTTTTTCTAAAGGTGACAAAGCCTTATCAGCAACAGTGCAGACATGCAGAGAGTTATTGCATTCAGGTTGCTCACTTTCTGATGCATTCTCTGTAGACAGTTGCGGAGAGGATGCACTTTTTATGGGTTCATTGCGTTTTGAGAACGGATCACCTACTTTGTGATCCTCAGATACTTTATTACTTCCAGTCGACAAATTGACAGGAGTTTCACCCAAGGGACTGGAATCGGAATCAGAAGTCAAGTCCTGGACAAAAATCTTTGTGGTGTTCTCCTGAATACCTTTATTGCCTTCATCATTGTCTATTTGAACTGTGTTGTGAGGTAAACTCTGAGTTTTTTCAGCAGAACTATTAAGTTCTGCTTTCAACGATGTATTATCACTAGCAATGTCGGTTCTGATTGGTTCAGACTTGACAACCTTAGTTTCTTTAAATTTCAACAGTGTATCGTCAGTTTCTTTCTCAACAGACCTACAACAGGTGATTACAGGGAGAGATGGAGGTATTAGGTTCTCGTCTGAATCAGTAACATTTTCTGGATTCTCTGGAGATGTGGCAGAAGAATTGTCAGTCGAAGACAGAGACTGGCAGCTTCCTGGAGAAGTTGCAGTTAGAACAAGTTGGTCACTGAGATTTAGTGATGCCTCAAAAGAATTATTAGTCAGGGTTTTGTGTTGAAGGTTCGAAGAAGAAGCCTTGATGTTATCACAGACACTATTTGGGGTGGCGGATATTTCAAGGCTGTCCACAGAACAAGTATCTGAAAGCTGGGAGGTAGTTTCAATACAGCTGAAGCGTTTTTTGGATTTAATACCTGAAAAACAATAATAAAAGTAATAATAACACGAAGTATAGTAACATACATAACACAGTAATTTTCCAAACTGTAGAGGTGAAACATTTTTCACACAGGCGTGGCTGTGTGGTAAGTAGCTTGTATACCAACCACATGGTTGCACCTTGGGCAAGTGTCTTCTACTATAGCTTCGAGCCGACCAAAGCCTTGTGAGTGGATTTGGTAGACGGAAACTGAAAGAAGCTCGTCGTATATGTGTATATATATATATATATATACATATGTGTGTGTGTGTGTGTGTGTGTGTGTGTGTGTGTGTGTGTTTGTGTCTCTGAGTTTGTTCCCACATCGCTTGACAACCGATGCTGGTGTGTTTACATCCTCCGTAACTTAGCAGTTCGGCAAAAGAGACCGACAGAATAAGTACTAGGCTTACAAAGAATAAGTCCTGGGGTCGATTTGCTCGACTAAAGGCGGTGCTCCAGCATGGCCGCAGTCACAAATGACTGAAACAAGTAAAAGAGTATGCAAGAGGCAGGGAACTCCACAAACGTGTGTACCCTTAACGTAGTTATCAGGGAGATTCAGCACGATGACACAGAATATGACAAAACTGGTAGAATGCATTTTTGTCAGCTGAGTGGACTGGAGCAATGTAAAATGAAGTGAGTTGCTCAAGGACACAATGCCTTGCTGGAAACTGAACTCACCACCTTATGAGTGTGAGCCAAACACCTTAACCACTATGTCATGTGCCTTCACAGACATACACCTACTACTAAATTAACACCATAATACCATCACCATTAATACTTCTTCATCACCACCATCCCAGCTAGCTCCTAACATAACTCCTTCCAATACTGTTCCACCACCACAACCATACCACTGTCAACAGTTACCCACCAACAACACATCACACCACTGTTAAGACGGCCAATGCTTCCCTACCACCGCCACCACCACCACCACCGCCGCCACTACCACCACCAACTCTACCACCGCCATACCAGTGAACATTTTCCCCACCATCATACCACCACTGTTATCACTTCCCCACCAACATACCACCATCATACCATTGTTAACACTTCCCCACTACCACCACAACCACTGCCAACATTTTCCCCACCACCATACCACTGCTAATGCTTTCCTGCCACTGTTCCCACCACCACAACCACTGTCAACACTTACCCACTACCACCCTCAATATTTCTCCACTCCACCACCATACCACTGTCAGTACTTCCCCACCGACAAACACACCAACACCATTACCACCAGTCAACACCCCCATCCCATCCTATCTCCATCACCACCACACCAACACTTCCAATTCCAATAAATACTTAAAGAACTCTTAAACGGTCTACCTACCGGAACCATGTTTCTTCTTCTTCGTCTTACTCTTGAAAACGATCTCATTGTCGTCATAATTGGACATGTCAATCCTGTCAACGAAGCTGCGTCTCACCAACATTTTGGAGTTCTTTCGCTCTGAGTGCGACACTGGCTCAGCAGCAGAATCACCTTTGTCTTCCGACATGGCATCGGCACCGATTAGTTCAGTAGCTGCAATACCTGTGCAGATTTCCTCAGTTGCCGTGTGAGGATCAAAACCGGAATCATTGTCAATAGCTTGGGAAAACAATTCAAGTTGGATAATGTCATCGGAGGGGAGGGTTATTAATGGTGGCAACACAGTCCGAGGAGACTTACTGAGAGACTCCTTGCTGGTGTCTGATTTGCCTCTTTTCTCGGTTGGTTGGAACATGGATTTTGCAAAGTCTAGAGAAGTTCTTTGTGAGCTGTTGCTGTCACTCGAACGGTTTAGATCATCTTGCGAGGATAAAGAACGCGTTCGGCTACGAGCTTCTTTGGGAAACTGAAATTCAGAGCTTTTAGGCTCGGAAGATTTCCTTGAATAAGCTGACGGTGAATACTTAGATTCTTTCGGTCGAATGATTCCGAAAATATTGGCTGGAAGGAAATGGATTGGAGAATTGGATCTGTTGCGATATTCGTCCTCGTTCTTGGATGCGTTGGCTGCAGTGATGTTGACGGTCAGTCCGACTGTAAATACAGGAAATAATATGTGAGTATGTCCAAGAATAACTGTCATTTAACAGGAATATAACACAGTTACATACAGAAACAACATATAAAATATATTAATACAATAGTTGCAATATGTATAGGTGCTGGCGTAGCTGTGTAGTAAGAAATTTTGCTTCCCAACCACATGGTTTTAGGCTCAGTCCCACTGCGTGGCACCTTGGGCAAGTGTCTTCTACCATAACCTTGGGCTGACCAAAATAGCCTGTTGTGTGTGTATGTGTATTACTGTCTCCTTGCTTTGACATAATGTGATAGCTGTGAGTGTCACTGTCACACAAGCAGTGTCCTTTTGTTTCCAATCTTCCATGAAAACATGTACAGTCATGCTGAAATATTACCTTACTTGGAAACAGGTGAGGGTTGGCAACAGGAAGGGCACTAGGATGTAGGAAATCTGCCTCAATAAATTCCATCCAACTCATGCAAGCATGGAAAAGTGGATGTTAAAATGATGATGATTATGATGTAAAAAGACACAATCACTGGAAGAATTAAAGAACATACCAACATTATGATAATTTCAAAGAGAAGATCCACTCACTCTACTTTGTTTATAATGTCCAAAAATTTCAATTGACTGAGCTTATTGGAATTATCTCCCTCAATTGTTTACTAATTGCTTGAATAGTCCCATTTAATTAGAGTTTTTAACCCACTGTGTATGCATTTAGTATCCAAATGTTCCCTTCAGGTACTTTCCCTCAGTCACAGTCATAATTGTAACTTTATAGTAACAATATGTCATGTGATCACATGACTGACCAGGCTATCAGATGTTGTTACACATCGCTGGTCACAATGCACATTTTAGCCTTCAAATGATGCCCCCCCCCCATCGCTGGCTAGGTGAGCAAGCCAACATTCATCACTGGTCAAAAGGGGGACTGGAGCAAACATCAAATGAAACATCTTGCTCAAGAACACAACACATAGATCCAGAAATACTGTAAAATATTGTTCTTTCTTCCATGCCGCTGTCAACATGAATGGAGGGTCTACAAGTTCTCTCTCTCTCTCATGCATTCTACACATTTAATAATCTCTCATAATAGCACTTTGCTGCCTCACTCTTTTCAATGTCACTAAGAGTAAGTATACCATTATCACCTTATATATATTTCTTCCTGATAATCACTCCTGCAGGACACTTCACACCTCTAATCCTCACATCACAGGACATGTCCAAACCTTTTAACTTTCTGTCTCTCCCTCTGCTACATATAACTGAGATTCAGGTTTCTTTTTGGCTGTTTGGTACCTTTTGTTGCTGTCCACTTTCTTCCAGATCTTCCAAGCCTGTCTCTTTACTGTTATGGCACTGTTTTACAACATTGCTCAACCACTATGCCACCTTGCATTCAGCTGGGACTTAGTACCAACCACAGATATGGTTTACAGCTCTCAGTAAATTATCCTAGAAAAACTGCCAGTTTTACTCCATCTTATATGTTTCTATCTCCTCTTCCCTATTGTCATAAACATCAGTTAATACATTCTAGCATAGACAACAAACATTGAGTGATGATGATGATACATATATGTATTTTGAATAATCTGTAAAAACATGTCTGGCCATGGGGAAATATTACGTTGCTTGGAAACAGGTAAAAGTTGGCAACAGAAGGGCAGTTAGCTATAGAAAATCTGCCTTAATGAAACTCCATCTGAGCCATGCAAGCATGGAAAAGTGGAAGTTAAAATGATGATGATGATGACAGTTATATATATATATATATAACAGTCTCTCATTAGATGATGTATGAGGGTTCAACAATTTCTTACCGAACAACCAGACAGATGATCTGTTTATAGTGATCAAATGTTTATGTAGACATAAGCTCACTTCCTCTATCAAAACGATATTACCTGTACAGGTGCAACTGGGTACCACATGTCAAATGTCAAAATAATCACAGAGCAATGTGAAAAGAAGTGCTTTGCTCAAGAACACAACACAACGCCCAGTCTGGGAATTGAACCCACGATCTTGCAATTATGAGTGCAACATCCTAACCACTAAGCTATGTGCCTTCACTATATATATATATATATATATATTTATATGCTTTATTTAAATAAAGCATATTACTCTACCTCTGGTATTTGAGTACTCTTTTTTCCACATCCCTCTCAGAGGGACACAAGCACCTACACACACCTATACACACACGGCAGTAACTTCCGCCTACCAAATTCAATCACAAAGCTTCTGTCAGCCCTGGGGCTATAGCAGAAGACACTTGCCCAAGGTGCCACGCGGTGGGACTGAACCTGAAACCATGTAGCTGGGAAGCAAGCTTCCTAACCACACAGCCATGGCTGCACCTACAAAAATGTATATACATATGCGCAGCGCTATTCGTGTGGCAAGCTTTCTACAGCCGAATGCCAATATATATATATATATATATATATATA
>NC_068991.1:67543075-67544920 GCF_001194135.2 Octopus bimaculoides
GGATGCCCTTCCTAACGCCAACCATTCCGAGAGTGTAGTGGATGCTTTTACATGCCACCGGCATGAAGGCCAGTCAGGTGGTATTGGCAACGGCCACGCTCAAAATGGTATATTTTACGTGCCACCTGCACAAAAGCCAGTCCAGCGGCACTGCCAACAATCTCACTCGAATGTCTTTACACGTGCCAGGAAGGCGACGCTGGGCACAGGTGCCATCACGATTTTGTCTTCGCTTTCCCCAACAGGTCTTCGTTTTCACTTTTGCTTGCCCCAACATATATGTATGTATATATCATCATCATCATCATCATCATTTAACGTCCGCTTTCCATGCTACATATATTCTTATAAATCTTTAAAAAAATATAAATTGAATACTCATGCAAACTAAGAATAAAACAGATATGTGTGTATGTGTGTGTGCATTAGTTTTTATAAAGTTAAGAAATTGCATACCCAGTCAACCTATGCCAGCCTAGAAGCAAAACAAACTGCTTAAGAATGAAATAAAACAGTTACAAACCTTTATATCTTTGACATTCTGGTTGCGGAGATATCCGAATGACTTGTCTGCTCGAAGTCCGTGTTAAGACAAATATTTCTTTTGAATTAATTGCCACATCGATGATGTGACCGAACTGGTCTTGTTTACCAATGACCACGTTCTTTCCGGGATCAAGAAGAAAGAGGGCCTTCTTATTCCAGGTGACAATTTGCCGGCTGTCACCGTAAGGACAAAGGTGACCAAACTGCTGGTCTGTAACTGCCAAGTTGTCAGTGGAGTGATAGTGATTGTAATGTAAAAGAGGAATTTCTCGACAGTCTGTAGTGAGGTGTTTAAAGATGTGAGTGGCCTGCACTACACCATCAATGTTAGACATCCAAACACGTTGACCGGGTCGTCCGGCATACAATTGAGCATCAGCTAATTTACACAACATTGGGATGAAGCAAGCACCATAGTTACCAGGTCTGGAGAAAGGGAAAGGTTTATCAGAAAGATGCATCAGTCGTATTTAAATCACAAAACAAAGCATAATATATACAAACAATGTGTGTATGTGTGTGTGTGTGTGTGTGTATGAGACAGGTAGGGCATCCAGTTGTAAAACAATGCCTCAATAGTGTGGATTCATCTAACTCATGTTAGCATGGTAAAATTGATGTAAAACAAATGAAAAAAAATATTCACTTGTTGTTACATTGAATTTTGCTCACTAACTTAGAATTTAGAGTTTAAATCATAGCCAAGGATGGTCAGAATCCCTACCTCCTAATTTTGTCTGCAATAGTGAGTTTGTGGAATGGTTCCATTCAACCGTTACCAATATGGAAAAATTAACATAATTGTCTTAATAATGGTGACATAACATCTTGTATATCAAAGAATTTATTTATTATTCATTTTTGGGAAAAATTGCATGTAAATATTTGGTTGAGAAATTTTTTTTGGAAAGAAAAAGTCAAAGACTGCCTGGCTTTTCCTACCCAAAGAATTTTCAACTCAATACCTGTTATTTTTTTTATAGTTTTATGTTCTTTGAGATCCACTGTTCCAAAAAAGAATTATTTTGCTTTCTCTCAAAACTCTTTTACTTGTTTCAGTCTTTTGACTGCGACCATGCTGGAGCACTGCCTTTAGTCGAGCAAATTGACCCCAGGACTTATTCTTTGGAAGCCTAGTACTTATTCTATCGGTCTCTTTTGCTGAACCGCTAAGTTATGGGGATGTAAACACACCACCATCGGTTGTCAAGCGATGTTGGGGAGACAAACACAGACACACAAACATACATACATATATATATATATATATATATATATATATATATATATATATATATA
>NC_068991.1:67545028-67545901 GCF_001194135.2 Octopus bimaculoides
ACGATGGGCTTCTTTCAGTTTCTGTCTACCAAGTCCACTCACAAGGCTTTGGTCAACCTGAGGCTATAGTAGAAGACACTTGCCCAAGGTGCCACGCAGTGGGACTGAACCTGGAACTATGTGGTTGGTAAGCAAGCTACTTATTTTTTGAGTTGAAAATATAGCAAAAGGAAAAAAAAAAACAAACAAACAAACAGAAAAACAATCCTTACATTTTTCGTTTCTTTTGTCCAACTTGGATAATTTCATTGTCTCTGTCTGTTCGACAAATCAGGGCACGCATGCTTGTGGACACTAAAAGGGCCCTTTGGAAATAGCTGAGTTGAACAATTTCAGACAAGAATTCTGTTAGCAGCACCGAAGACTGGCACCGGCCCTGCAATATGAAGAGATATTTATACATTGTTGTTTAAAAAAAGAATATATATATATATATATATATATATAAATACACACACACACACATATATATGTATATTAATGTTTATTTTTAAGTTGTAATAAAAAGAGTTTTACATTAAATTTGGTACAAATTCATTATCCTTCAGCAAGAATAGTATTGACAGTGATTGCGAAGTTTTGGTCAGCTAAGCCATCATCAGACTGTCCAATGATGGCTTAACTGGCTGAAACTTCAAAGTCACTGTCAACACTATTCTTGTTAAAGACTAATATATATATATATATATATGTATGTATTATAGACTATTTATAAAAGAACAAAAGACGAAGATGGGTGTGTAAACAACAAACAGATATATTAGTTTAATGCTCGGGAAGTGAGAAAGTCTTTTACATTTCAAGCCTATGCTCTTCGTCAGAAAGGAACACAAAATAAACAGGGAGAGAAAATAGAAAAAACTTTAGTGGCTA
>NC_068991.1:67547135-67549723 GCF_001194135.2 Octopus bimaculoides
GATAAGGGATCTGGGGACCCTGTCAAAGGCTTTCTCCATGTCAACGAAAGCCAGGTACAGAGGTTTATCCTTAGCTAGGTATTTCTCCTGCAGCTGTCTCACTAGAAATAAGGCATCAGTAGTGCTTTTACCTGGCACGAACCCAAACTGCATCTCATCTAAATTGATTCGCTCCCTAATTAGTTGGGCTATGACCCTCTCTGTAACTTTCATAACCTGATCTAACAGCTTGATACCTCTGTAATTATTTGTATCTAAAGCGTCACCTTTACCTTTGTAGCAGTTGACTATGATGCTGCTACACCAGTCATTGGGTATGACTCCTTCGTGTATCACCTTTCAAAATATATTTTATATAATATATTCATTGAAGAAATATCTCTTCAAAATATAATATATTAAACCAGTGTATCTTACATGTAATATCCCATAAGAGGTTTGAAAATCCTCATTATAGTTATATATATATATATATATATATATATCATCATCATCATCATCATCGTTGTTTAACGTCCGTCCGCTTTCCATGCTCGCATGGGTTGGACAGTTTGACTGAGGACTGGTGAGCCAGTGGCTGCACCAGGCTCAATCTGATCTGGCAAAGTTTCTACAGCTGGGTGCCCTTCCTAATACCAACCACTCTGATAGTGTAGTGCTTTTAATGTTCCACTGGCATGAGTGCCAATCAGGCAGTACTGTCATCAGCCACATTAGTGATTTTGATTTGTTTTCACTTGCCTCAATAGGTCTTCGCAAGCAAAGTTAATTGTCCAATGAATGAGGGGTTCTCATAAGTGGGTTGGTTACACCCACTGGCATAGGACATGGGCTATGGTCTCACTTGGCTTGTCGGGTCTTCTCAAGCACCTCTGTTTTCATGTGTTACTTATAGACTCGAAAACTACTATACCGATCCTAATGAAATTTGTAACACAAAATCCAAGCCTAGGGAGAAGGGTAATGCTGTATGTTTTATACAATTTTGAGGGGGCAGAACCCCCATGAAAATTCATATGCTTCATATTTTGATGAAATTTGAACCATAGGTATTAGAAATAAATTTTAAAAATATACCCAAAATTTCCATTTCTTTGGATGATTCTAGGACCCCCTAATTAACCCCCCAAATTTTAGTCATTTCTCATGGACCAAAATTACTGAATGGATCCTTATGATATTTGGAACTTAGATTCAATGCATAAGGCCGTGTATAATGCAGTAGGTTTGGTTCTAATGTGAGGGGGCTTAATGGGGGCATAACAACCCCGCTCCATGAAAATTCATAAATTTCTAATGTTGATGAAATTTCAACCATAGGCAATTGACACAAATCAAGAAGTATTCCCAAAGTTTCCATTTCTCATGAGGATTCTAAGACCCCCTAACAGGGGCCTTAACTCCCAAATATTAGTCATTTTTTATGATCCAAAACAAGGTCAAAAATATTGAATGGATCATTATGAAATTTGGAAATTATATTCTATGCATAAGGGCAGATGTAATGCAGTATATGTTTGAAAGTGAGGGGAAATAAATGAGGCCATAAATCCCATGAAAATTCATATATTTTTGCTGTTGATGAAAATTTAACCACAGATATTAGATACAAATGAAGTAATATTGCTAAAATTTCAACTTCTTAGGAGGTTAGTAAGACCCCCAAGGAAAGGTCAGGATAAAAGAAAGATGAAGTTATGTTGACATGAATGTCAGGTCACTCTCATGTGCTACTGGTAACATGTAACCCAGTACAACCTGTCACATGGTCAGGTCATTGGTCACCAAACTGAGAAACACCACAAAACTTGCTTGGTGAAGAGGGTGATTCGGACACCCTGTGGGATAAAAAGCAAAACCTGTCGAAGTACAGAAAAACTCATAAGCATCAACAGCCATCCAGTAGAGGGGTTAATCTCAATGATGAAAAACCCCCAAGCCAGGGTCATGATGAAGTCACGGGGAGCAGCATGGCAGTTATGAAGTTGACTATATTGATCCTCATTTGGCAAAACTAATGACACAGTCTGGGTGGAAGAGCCTCTTCAGTTAATGGTCAGTCTAGGGTCAACCAATCCAGTTAGCAGGTTACTGCTAGTTGATAGAACTGGCAATTCATCAACTCATTTTACCTACTTGGAAACAGTATGAAATTCTGGAACCTCATAGTGTCACCAAGTGAAGTTGGATCTCTCTCTCTCTCTCACACACACACATGCACACACAAAAAAGTTACCTTCTGGAAATCCACTTCGGTACAAACTACCACACCTTTCTTGTCTCCACTGAACAATTTCATACCATTTGGACTCCATTCTAGACACGTCAGAGGTGTACTGTGGACATCTTGGACAGAGAAACGTTGAGGTAGCTGTAATAAAACATATCACAAACTGTCATAGAGTACCGTAGTAGTTGTATATATATATATATATATATATATATATATATATATAGTTTTAGGGTAAAGAACCAAGGTTCATGAACTCATCGATGAAAATCCACTGTCACATATAGAAAAATTGATAAGTAAAAGTACAATAAATAAGTATAATATAATACAAAGTAAATATCATAAGATAATGATA
>NC_068991.1:67549783-67560184 GCF_001194135.2 Octopus bimaculoides
CAGCAATAATAATAATAAAAGAATGTATATATCAACCAACAATAAATAACAAATGAATGTATATAAAATACTTATTATATTAAGATAGAAAAATATTATTAAAAATATCAAAATTATAAACGTTCCATAATCAGCCCTATGTCCATTATAATACAAGCTAACAGGAATATTATATGCAAAAACCAATTTTAATGAATTTTTTGTTTAAAATACAATTTGAACAAAGTTTTAGGTTAAAATAATAAAGATAGAGGTAGCACATATCTAAACGATGCAATAGTTTAAACTAGAAGATTTTAGACTAAAACGTTTATTTAAAAGAAGTCTCGTGAAAATATTGCGCAAAGAAAAGGAATAGAATAAATAGATATAAGAATATGAATGAAAATTTTATTATGAATGAAAGATTAAACTTTATATAACTTAAGTCATAATAAAACAATTAACGATATTGTATAATCAAAGAAATTAAATAAAAAGACTAGTTATTTATCCCATAAAATAAAAAGAAATATTAAACAGTAAGACTTTGATTAGATTAGGGTTGAGTTTTTTCCATTAATACTGTTTAATATTTCTTTGGCCAACACAAGTGAAATGGAAATCCCTCAGATGTTATCATTGTTGTTTGACTCCATGTGAGCCCTAATCCAGTAGATCCTTGATCAAAGGTATCCCAGTTAAGACCCCTGTCCCCTCTGCTTTTTCTTTTAACACAAAATACTTAAGACAGGATTACATAATCCATTATGTGTCTCCCTGTTTTTAAGATGGTAGGGTGCAACTTTCTCTTTAATTTTCCAACACTGAGCAGAAAACTTTGGAAGCTCCAAGCAAAAATATTTCAAATTCAAAGCTAATGTGTGGCAACCGGACCTTCAGGAAACTTATCAAGAACATGTCTGTAAATTAAAATGAGTGATAATATTTTGGTGTGCTTGGTACGAATACAACTACCTCAGAGCTATGCACCTGTGTAGCTTAGAGGAAATGTAGGGTGTGATTTGAGGGGAATTTGGCTAATGTTTCCAAGAAGTTCAAATGACCATGTAGAGGTTTCCTCATTGACCCCCTACCCTTTTTTTGCAAGGGTTACAAATTTAGAGGTAATCAATATCATAGTTAAGATTGGCAAAAAAGGTTTTCTAACGATAAAAAAAAAATGCTTTGTAAGTTGGAATCTTTCCAGCAGAAACCTGAACAATTTCACCAACAGCCCTTACCTTTCGGTTAGCTACCAGATCTGATGGAATGTTAAACATATATAAACCTCCCATAGAAGTACCAGCAGCCACTTGGTAGTCAATTCCATGCTGGATCTTCACACACGTCACCAATTCGTCGTTTTTCTGAAAGAATACAAATAAACGAATAAATAAATAAAATATAAAATGATATAAAAGTGTTTTTTCGTTACTTCAGAAATTGGTTGTTGTTGCTTTTGTTGTTATTTAACCCCAGGCCAGTCTCAATGCACAAGTCCTAAAATCTGAAGTGCTTCATTCATGCCTGTTCTTTTACTGAATGTCTAAGACTAAATCAACTAATGTAGCCTTCCTTATTGCTGAGAACCATTGGGCTAGATTAAAAAAATGCTAAGCTAGCAATAAGTCAGTACAAGGTAGATATAGGACACCCAAGGTATGGAACAACAGAGCCACAATTCAAACAGCAAGATTCTATATGGTTGTTTGACTTACTCTTTTACTTGTTTCAATCATTTGACTGCGGCCATACTGGAGCACCGCCTTTAGTCGAGCGAATCGACCCCAGGACTTATTCTTTGTAAGCCTAGTACTTATTCTATCAGTCTCTTTTGCCGAACTGCTAAGTTACGGGGACGTAAACACACCAGCATCGGTTGTCAATCGATGTTAGGGGGACAAACACTGACACACAAACACACACACATATATATATATACATATATACAACGGGCTTCTTTCAGTTTCTGTCTACCAAATCCACTCACAAGGCTTTGGTCGGCCTGAGGCTATAGTAAAAGACACTTGCCCAAGGTGCCATGCAGTGGGACTGAACCCGGAACCATGTGGTTGGTAAGCAAGTTACTTACCACACAGCCACTCCTGCGCCTTGCTAAAGGCGCAAACAACCAAACCCATCCTTAAATCACACCTAACTGTTTTTAAAGCTTAAAACAGGAAGAGCACATCAATACAGTACCTGATGCATCAGTTTTGAAAAAAATGACAGGATGGTCATATCTAGAACACCTTTTGATCAGAGGTTTATTAGATCAAGGCTGCCTTGGTGCTAAACAAAAACAGCTGTCATATTTCCAATGAGATAAATACTAGATCAGAACAAATAATTATCTCTATAGTTGTCAACATGGAAAAATCTTTAAACAAGGTCTCATGCCTTGTTGTTGTTACTGCCATTGGTGTTTAGGCTCAGGTTAACCACAAACAGTTTGGAACTGTCTTTGACCATCGGTCTGCACAGTCAAAACCATCACTTCTTTTATGTGTAATATATTAAGGACTTAATAAGGGAGCATAGCTTAGTGGTAATGGTGTTTGGCTCATGATTATAATGTTGCGGGTTCAATTCCTGGATTGAGCAGAATGTTGTGTCCTTGAGCAAGGCACTTCATTTTATGTTGCTCCAGTCTACTCAGCTGAAAATGAGTACCAGATAAGTGCTGCTGCAGTTCTTTATCCCTCCCTCCCTCTAGTTGTCAAATACTGGTGTGCCACTGGGTCAAAGGTCAGGAGTGTCAAGTAGGTGCCTATGCCAGCTTATAACAACAAGGACACCTAAAAACAATTAGTGATAGTATGGTACTACTAATGAGCAGGCCTCAAGGAAGTGAGGTGACTGAGCTCCTTTTGAGCATTGGGCCCCATGGGGGTAAAGTGGCCGAGTTCCTTTTGAGTGTTAGGCCCCACAGAGGCAATGACCAAGGCCTTTGGCATTATGTTGTGCTTGAGAAGAAGACTCATCAAGCTGAGCAAAATCGTAGTCGTGGCAGATACCGGTGTCACACAAATGGCACTCGTGCTGGTGGCACATAAAAGCATCCATTACACTCTCGGAGTGGTTGGCGTTAGGAAGGGCATTCAGCCGAAGAAAACCATCAAACTGGAGCCTGGTGCAGCCTTCCAGCATGGTAGCCTAGTCAACCCATCTAACCCATGCCAGCATGGACAATGGCCATTAAATGATGATGATGATGATGATGATGATGATAATGATGATAATGATGATGTGGTACATTTTACTAAACCATACTCATAGGTGATGTGAGTGACTACACTTTGGTAATCATACTCACTCAAACACCATCATCATCATCATTATTGTAATTCAATGTCTGCATTTCATGTATAGTTCAATAGAATCTGACAAGCCAAATGACTGCATTGAACTCCAATATCTGCACTGGCATTATTTCTGTGGTTGGAAACCCTTCCTGATGCCAACCACTTTACAGGCAGGAAAATCATATGGAGTAGACATGGACAAACTGCAAACCATAGGATTTTCTGAATGGGCACACCCAATGAAAGATTAACCTTAAATATTTTTAGCAGTGCTGGTAAGTAGATGATGGAGGCACAATGGCCCAGTGGTTAGGGCAGCGAACTCGCGGTCATAAGATCACGGTTTCGATTCCTAGATTGGGCGTTGTGAGTGTTTATTGAGTGAAAACACCTAAAGCTCTATGAGGCTCCGGCAGGGGATGGTGGCGAACCCTGCTGTACTCTTTCACCACAACTTTCTCTCACTCTTCCTTCCTGTTTCTGTTGTGCCTGTATTTCAAAGGGCCAGCCTTGTCACACTGTGTCACGCTGAATATCCCCGAGAGCTACGTTAAGGGTACACGTGTCTGTGGAGTGCTCAACCACTTGCACGTTAATTTCACGAGCAGGCTGTTCCGTTGATCGGATCAATTGGAACCCTCGACGTAGATGATGAGCCATGACTCACATGGCTCACTTCTTGAAAAAGTTGCTCATGCCTAGCAAAGAGTGTCTTTGTTAGTCTGTAGTTGTTTTTCTTGAGTGGATGAGACTGTGAAGGTTAAGATAGTTTGTGAGAGTGAATGTCATGCAGAATGTGAAATCAATAAGATCTAAAATACCAGGGTTCATTCTCAGCATCCCTTCTATTTATTAGTTAGGGCAATAATACATGGATTCAGGACTGATTTTTTTTTTCCTTTTTATATAATTACTGACCTATTTATTTATTTTTTTTGACCTCCAACCAAATTGCCCAAATCAGCCAAGCTGCCAAAGGGCTTAATCTGATTTTTTAATGCAATTTCTGAAAAAAATGTTTTTGGTAATCTTTACTTATTGTAATCGATAAAAAAATATTTGATGTAATTTGGATTAATAAATTTATTTATTTACATAATCATTTTGTGGAGGCACGTGGCTTAGCGGTTAGGATGTCAGCATCATTATTGTAAGATTGTGGTTTCGATTCCTGGACCAGGCAACCCTGTGAAAGTTAACTTGTCTTTTATCGTTTTGGAGTCAATAAAATACCAGTAAAGTACTCAGATTGATGGTATTAACTCCCTACCCTACAAAATTACTGGCCATGAGCCTAAATCATAAACCATCCATCCATCTCTGCTCACTGTTCCTAGGAAGGTCATGGGATAGAGTCCCCAGGCACCTCTACCACAGGGTCCTATCAGAAGCAACCATCATTAGACTTTCTGGTAGGATTCCCAAATACAACCGAGACTTTGGATATTATCCAACCATTTCATTCTTGGTCTATTCCAAGGTCTCCTACTAGTTGGCTCAGCTTGAAGAATCCGTCTTGTAATTCTTACCTGAGACATTCTAATTGCAAGTCTGAAGTGAATGCAAGAATTGCAGGTGCTGGCATCAGCTTTAGCATTCGGTCCTCAGAAGAAGAGAGGCTAGTAAAAAAGCGAAACTCATCTTCACCCATGGTCATGAATGTTGGATAATGGCCAAAAGAGGACAATTCTGAAACAATGGGCTGAAATGGGATTCCTCCAAAGGATCTCTGGAGTAATGTTACTCAAAAGAGTGCATAGTTTGGAGATCAGGAAGTCTCTCCAGGTTGAACTGCTAAGTCTCTGCATTGAGAAGTCACAGAAACCATTATTATAATTCAGTCAAGGGTGACTTATGGGCAGAATCATCAGAGTGTTGGACAAAATGCTCTTTATGCTCTGAGTTCAAATCTCACTAAGGTCAACTTTGCTTTTCATCCCTCTGAGGTTGTTAAAGTACCAGTCAAATATTGGGGCTAATGGTATTTACTAATCCGTTCCCTTCAAAACAGAGTGCTTTGTGTTTAAATTAAAAACAATTATTATGATTTAGTCAGAGGAGAAGGGAGCTGTGTGCAACATTTTAAAAGTCTTCTGATGCTTCTGAGATTGATTTGAATATCGCTCACCTTCAATTTTCAAAGCTCGATGCCTGACCAAATTGAGAAGATGGATAATCTTTTTATGTGAACCTGTTGGATAGAGTGTGGTTGTTGTTGAAAGGGTGACACAATCTGTCACCCAGTTTAACATCACAAGTCTATACTGTTACAAACATTCAAACAAGGGTACCTGGATCTTCATATCTCTTTCTCCCCACCCCATTAATCTCAGACGGTGTCATAAAACAGAATGAATTTTTAAATTCATTTCTCTTCATCCTCCACAATTCTTCAACATTGAGTATCCAGGCATTATCATGCAGATTCCTCTGGGTTTCTGTGGTCAATAGGTATTTATATTTTCTTAGATTTTAATTATTTCTGTGGGAAGTTTTGGAATGTAACATCTGTGATAATTGAGGGATTACTGTGTGTATGTATATATATATATATTTTTTGTTGGCACTCCGTCGCTTACGACGTCGAGGGTTCCAGTTGATCCGATCAACGGAACAGCCTGCTCGTGAAATTAACGTGCAAGTAGCTGAGCACTCCACAGACACGTGTACCCTTAACGTAGTTCTCGGGGATATTCAGCATGACACAGTGCGACAAGGCTGACCCTTTGAATTACAGGCACAGCAGAAACAGGAAGTAAGAGTGATAGAAAGTTGTGGTGAAAGAGTACAGCAGGGTTCGCCACCATCCCCTGCCGGAGCCTCCTGGAGCTTTTAGGTGTTTTCGCTCAATAATTGAGTGAAAATATATATATATCATCATCATCATCATCATCATCATCGTTTAACGTCCGCTTTCCATGCTAGCATGGGTTGGACGACTTGACTGAGGACTGGTGAAACCGGATGGCAACACCAGGCTCCAATCTAAATTTGGCAGAGTTTCTACAGCTGGATGCCCTTCCTAACGCCCGTGTATGCCTCTGAGCCAAAATGTACTGTTGCCAAAACAAGTTGAATAACCATTCAGCCATGCCCATTCGTCAACATTCAAACAGTTGTGCCCGATTGTCTCATTCTAGGGTTTTGATTAGGAAAAACTGTTGTGTGTAACTATTTTACAAATGAATCTCTTATGAGAAATTGAAGTAGTATCTACTTATTAAGAGTTAGACAGGGAACTTTATTTCAGTTAAGGACACAATAGCTTAGGTGGAATTTGAACCTGTGAGTCAACCAATGTTACCATAAATGAAACTGAATGGCAATACGTATGACAAAAAAAAAAATACCCCAATTGTTTTAGTTCTTGACTTTCACATGTATTTCCAATGATGATGTCATAATGACAATTCTTTCTAATTGAGGAATTGTAATTAGTTGAATATAGAAATTATATTGTGTTTACAGAATATTACAGAATTATAAGTAACATTTCTAAGTGGAGCTATTTTAGCTTCTAATTTATTTCTCCTTTCAGTAAAAAAGGCTCAAAAACAAAGAAGGCTATTTTACACACAAACACACACACACTTTCTCTCTCTCTCTCTCTCTCTCTCTCTCTCTCTCTCTCTCTCTATGTGGCCATACTAAGGTATTGCTTTGAGGAGTTTTAGTCTGGTTCTAATTCTATCAGGCTCTGTTTGTTGCACTGCAAAGTTACAGGGGTGTAAAAACAAACCAACACCAACTGCCAAGTAGTGACACATAAAAACAGACGAAATGCTGTTCAGCATTTTATCTGGTGCAGTATTGATTCTGCCAGCTAGCTGCCTTGAGATCACCAAGAAAAAAGACGCCTTCTAATCGATCTATCAATACCAACAGATGACAATGTTTCTCTAAAAGAAATGGAGAAACTTTCAAAATACAAAGATCTGGAAATAGAGGTAACTCATATGAGGAGCCTAAAAACAGAAACAATTCCTATCATAGTAGGCGCATTAGGTATAATAAAACAATATTCAGACAAATACATAACAAAAACACCAGGACTTACAAGAATATATAACGTACAGAAAATAGCACTACTGGGCACTGCACACATCCTGTGTAAAGTACTTTCAATACAGTGAAAATAAGAGCACTGCAGCAAACCACAGCACATACCCAAGGCACACAGCTGCGCCCAGTGGTGCAGTGAAAGCATGTGATAAAAATAAGATTACTGAATAATAATAATAATAATAATAATAATAATAATAATAATAAATTTCAAATTTTTCAAAATTTGGTGGCACAATTCCACTAAAAGTATAGGGAAAAAAATTATATTCGGGTTACACTGCAGCACACCCAGCATCGTCTTGTGGCACATCAGCATATCAGTTGCAGAGCACTGCTATAGACTAGTGCTCCACAACCGTTTTAAACTTGTGGTACACATATATTCTTTTCAAAATTTGGTGGCACACCTGAGTTAAAAGTATAGCGAAAAAATTATATTCAGGTTATGTTGTTGCCAGTGCCGCTGGACTGGCTCGCATGCAGGTGGCATGGCATGTAAAAAACACCTTTTTGAGCGTGGCCGTTGCCAGTACTGTGTGACAGGTCCTCATGCCGGTGGCACGTAAAAGCACCCACTACACTCTCGGAGTGGTTGGCGTTAGGAAGGGCATCCAGCTGTAGAAACATTGCCAAATCAAATTGGAGACTGGTGCAGCCGTCTGGTTCACAAGTCCTAAGTCAAATTGTCCAACCCATGCTAGCATGGAAAGCGGATGTTAAACGATGATGATGATGATGACTGCGGCACACCCAGCATCGTCTTGTGGCACAGCAGTGTGCCGCAGCATATCAGTTGCAGAGCACTGCTCTACAACAGGAGAATCCATCAGATGGCTTTATATGCACACATGTTTGAAACAGTGCTGTGTTGGTGCTTTTGTTAGTCAATATCTAAATATATTTTTATGAGGTGCAGTGGTTGAATCCTTAACATGCCGAACAAAATGCTGAGCAGCATTTCATCCATCTTTATGTTCTGAGTTCAAATTCCACCGAGGTTGACTTTGTCTTCCATTCTTTCAGGGTTGATAAAATAAGTACCACATTATTTACATTTGACGAATATTTGTCCTCATCTTGTTTGTTGTTAACACAACGTTTCGGCTGATATACCCTCCAGCCGTAATCAGGTGTCTTTGGGAAATTGGAACCTGGGTTCTCATTCTTAAGGTATTTTTCGATGTTATTATTATTATTATTATTATTATTATTATTATTATTATTATTCAGGTCACTGCCTGGAATTGAACTCAGATCCAGGCAGTGACCTGAATAATAATAATAATAATATTAATAATAATAATATCGAAAAATACCTTAGGAATGAGAACCCAGGTTCCAATTTCCCAAAGACACCTGAAGAAGGCTGGAGGGTATATCAGCTGAAAGTTGTGTTAACAAGAAACAAGATGAGGACAAATATCCATCAAATGTAAATAATGTAAATAATGCAAATAATTCCTCATCTCTTAAATATAGAACTGTATATAAGATTAGTACCAGTTGAGCATTGGGGGTCAATGTAATCAACTTATTCCCACCCTTGAAATTGTTGGCCTTATGCCAAAATTTAAAATCAATATCTAAATATGTTTAGCAGGTGAGGTGGAAGAATCGTTGGCACACTGCACGAAATGCTTAGAGGTATGTCACCTGTCTTTATGATCCAAGTTCAAATTTTACTGAGGTTGACTTTACCTTTCATCATTTTGGGGGTTGATAAAATAAGTACCAGTTGAGCACTGGGGTCAATGTAGTCACCTTAGCCCTTCCTTCCCCACCGAAATTGCTGGCCTTGTGCCAAAATTCGAAACTTTTGATAATTGAACACTAAACTCGGCTTGCAAAGACCTGTTGGGGCAAGCGAAAGCGAAATCGTGATGGCACCTGTACCAGTAGATCACTAAGAGCACCATCTGAGCGTGATCGTTGCCAGAGCACCAGCTGTCTGGCTTTCATGCCGGTGGCACGTAAATAGCACCATTTGAGCGTGACCGTTATCAACATCGCCTTCCTGGCACTTGTGCCAGTGGCACGTGAAAAGACATTTGAGTGAGTTCGTTGCCAGTGCTGCTGGACTGGCTCCTGTGTGGGTGGCATGTAAAATATACCATTTCGAGCGTGGCCATTGTCAGTACCTCCTGACTGACCTTCATGCCGGTGGCACGTAAAAGCACCCACTACACTCTCGGAGTGGTTGGCGTTAGGAAGGGCATCCAGCTGTAGAAACTCTGCCAAATCAGATTGGAGCCTGGCGTAGCCATCTGGTTTCACCAGTCCTCAGTCAAATCGTCCAACCCATGCTAGCATGGAAAGCAGACGTTAAACGATGATGATGATGATGATGATGATGATGATGTTTATATAATAATCGACATAGGATGCACAAAACAAACCCCAGCAGAAAAATAATGTTTAAATTAATTAAGGATTAAGCATGATATTGCGCTACCTTCTTGCTGCTGTTGCTGTTTAGCCCCAGGTCAGACTGATCAGCAACCCTATGGTCAAATATTTTCCATTAATGATCCTGTCTACTTTCTTCATCTTTCAGATATAATACATCAAGGATTATCTTATGTAACACTTGTTTTTTCAAGAGAGCAAGGGGCTTAATTCGATGGAAATTTCAGCTGCTATTTCGAGCCTGCTGATTGACCACCAAGAGACTCTTTTGCTTGCTTGTCCCACTGCTGGTCCTCGCTGAAGTCAAAATAGGGACCTCATTAATAAACAACAACAATGACGGCAACGGCTACAGTATCACGACACACAAAGATTAAGAGATTTAATAGCACGATTTAAAGAGAACATGGGATGTGTGTGTGTGTGTGTGTGTGTGTGTGTGTGTTTTACCAGTGATAACAATTAGGTAATGAGTAAGAAAAACTATGACCTTCAACACGACCTACTGCACACAACCGCCACTACCACCACCACCACCACCACCAATCACCACAATTACTACTACTACTACTACTACTACTACCACCACCACCACCACCAATCACCACAATTACTACTACTACTACTACTACCACCACCACCA
>NC_068991.1:67560855-67564644 GCF_001194135.2 Octopus bimaculoides
GGAGTGGTGAAGGCAGTTAAAGTTCAGTTAGCTTGAGATGTGTGTGGGGGTAGTGAGAGAGAGAGAGAGAGAGAGAGAGAAAGAGAGAGAGAGAGAGAGAGAGAGAAAGATAGAGAGGGATTTCTGGAAAAAATATGGGCAACATTTATCCTCTTGATATCAGTCTGCCTGAAACCATCCCTGGTTCTATATTACAACAAGGTTCTCGCTTTAAAACCATCCAACTTAAAAACCTTCAATCAAAATTTCATGCTAGCTCATGTTCCCAATGGCTACCTGCTTCTGCTTGCAATGGCATTCACCTGCAGTGGGTCGACTCAGCTCTGACCAACAAGTTCACCATGACCTTCACAAACGCTGACCACATTCGACAGTTGGCCATAGTCAAGGCTGCAATGAATATAGACGCCTGGTTCTACTGCTGAAAACCATAGATGCGAGGGCCTGATTGTGCATCCACATCCACCTTTATCATTGCCAGCCACATCTTCAGTTCTCCTCCGGCTAGTTTGCATGTACCAGGGAGGGGACCAGGGTTGACCACTTTGTGAATGAATTCCCCCAGAGGCTGACAAGAATATGGCCAAGCCACTTTAGACATCTTCTGAGTAGAGCTTGATGCAGCAGCATTGTTGTATTTTAGGATTCAAAATGAAGTCCAATGGGCAAACAGTCAGAATTTGACAAAAGCAGTCGTGGTCGATGAACTCAACACTGAACAAGTTCTCAATTATTGCTTAACCCCTTAGTATTTAAACAGGCCATATCCAGCCCAAATATGCTTCCTGTTTTATGCTCTAGCTAGTCAGATCCAACCTATCACACCTACCCTTCAATGCCATTCTAGAAATATACAATTTCATCATCGAAACTTTATAGCTACAAAATAAAGCACGATTAATTATAAACAATGTCAATGAAAAAGCGTAACATTTGATAAAATAATGTGAATACGAAAGGGTTAATAATGTTTGTTATTTTACTAAATTTTTCATTATTTTCAAACTATATTGAAACAAAAGCAGTGTATTTCAACAGAAATATGGTAACAGAAGGATTAACCGTTACGTTTCACTTTGATAAATGATGGTTGATACAATAGATTTAGATGGAACAGAAACTGTGTAGCCCTATGGAGGTTGCCATGGTAATTTTTTTGTCTTAGAATGTGTCAGAATGATATGCAAAACATGCAAAAACTGTGGCCTAATGTAAAGTATATTTTTTATGTTGTTTCACTTTAATGTCCTTCCTTCCAAAAAAAAGCATGTGTGAGGGGTCTTATACGTTTCCACAAACACCATGTAACAATTTTAGTTTGTATTGTAAATTAAAGTTTCTGCTCAACTTATAGTGAGAAAAGGAACAGACCCCCCCCCCACCAATTTTGCTTTTTTTACTGAACCAGATCATTGTCAAGTTCATGTACTTTGATTTTTAACTTTTTGTACATTAATTTCTCCTATGTCTACTGTTTATATAAGTTAGGTGGAGGTGCAATGGCCTAGTGGTTAGGGCAGCGGACTCGCGGTCGTAGGATTGCGGTTTTGATTCCCAGACTGGGCGTTGTGAGTGTTTATTGAGCGAAAATACCTAAAGCTCCATGAGGCTCCAGCAGCGGATAGTGGCGAACCCTGCTGTACTCTTTCACCACAACTTCCTCTCACTCTTTCTTCCTGTTTCTGTTGTGCCTGTAATTCAAAGGGTCAGCTTTGTCACACTCTGTGTCACGCTGAATCTCTCCGAGAACTACATTAAGGGTACACGTGTCTGTGGAGTGCTCAGCCACTTGCACGTTAATTTCACGAGCAGGCTGTTCCGTTGATCGGATCAACTGAAACCCTCGTTGTAACCAACGGAGTGCCTTCTTCAGGTGTCTTGTGTTGAACTTGGTTGTTGTATTGAAATCTCAATCTAATCCTGCCAGGGGTACCCTGTTCTCATTTTGCTCTCCCTGTTTCATGATATTTTTGCTTCAGCTGATTTTTCTTCCAAGTTCTTAGACAGAGCTTAGAAAAACTGAAAGATCGCTGCAATGAGCGTGTAAATTTGAGAGAGAATATGTTGAATAAAATCATAATTTTATTGATCCTCCTATATTTTCTTTTATCCAAAATCAGGAACTTTTCACCATTCCCTCATACAATGGCCTCAAATCCTCAGAAACACTGGTCTCATGTCATCTCCACTCAGACACTGTTGGGTGATTCATATATTCTCCAGTACCGCCTGACTGGCCTTCGTGCGGGTGATACGTAAAAGCACCCACTACACTCTCTGAGTGGTTGGCGTTAGGAAGGGCATCCAGCTGTAGAAACTCTGCCAAATCAGATTGGAGCCTGGTGTAGCCACCTGGTTCACCAGTCCTCAGTCAAATCGTCTAACCCATGCCAGCATGGAAAGCGGATGTTAAACGATGATGATGATGATGATCTCCAACAGTGTTCTCCCCAACCTCTCCTTCTATTCTTATACTAACAATTCTACCTCATCCTTTTCCTTGCTGGGCATCAACCTTTTGCAATTCTTCTTCCTGCATCTGCCAGTTTATGTGGAATGCACCAATCTCACTGCTCATAGAGGACTGCTTAATCCTTTCGTTACCGTATTTATTTTCAGATGCTGTGTTTCTTTCAACTAATTTTAAATATAACAAAGTATTTAGTAAAATAACTGATGACGATAATGATAAACTTGGTGATCATTAAGCTAGTGTTAGGAACATGAATTGTGACTAAGGTTTGGTGGAAAATTTTAATTCAGAACTTATGAAAGCAAGACATTTGTACTACAGAGCCAGAACTGGTTTCAGCCGGGTTGGTATTGAAAGGGTTAAAAGATTTTGGTCAGTCTGGGATAGAAGAAGATACTTGCTGAAGGTACCACTTAACCTGAAACCATGTGGCTGTGAAGCAAACTTCTTAAACAGATTACACATGTGTCTACATAGAAATTTCTTTATAACTTTTTTTCTAATTTTGGCACAAGGCTAGCAATTTTGAGGGAGGAAGAAGTTGATTTCATTAACCCCAGTGATTGACTGGTACTTAATTTACTGACCCTGAAAGGATGAAAGGTAAAGTTGGCCTTGGCAAGATTTGAACTCAGAAAGTAAAGAGCTGGAAGGAATGCTGCTAAACATTTTGTCTGGTACAGTAACGGTTCTGTCACATAGGCAAAGGACCAAAAAATCTCTGGGGACAGAAATAGTCAATTAAATCAACACCAGTGTCTGACTGGAACTTATTTCAGCAACACTGGAGGGATGACCGGTCAAGTTGACCTTGGTGGGATGACAACAAAGAATGTAAAAGGCTGCAATTAAAATTTGCAAGGCAGTTTGTCTGTAGTACTACTACTACCATTCCTATAATAATCCTTTCTACTGTAGGAACAAAGGCCTGAAATTTGGGGGATGGGATTAACTCGATTACATTGACCCCAGTGCATAACTGGTACTTATTTGATCAACCCTGAATGGATGAATGGCATAGTTGACCTTGGCAGAATTTGAACTCAGAATGCAGTAACGGGTGAAATACCGTTAAACATTTTGTCCATTCCTATAATAATAATAATAATAATAATAATAATCATAATAATAATAATAATAATGATAATAATAAATGTTCTGATGCAGTAGCAGGCAGTGGCACTCATGGCTTCTGATCTTAACTGATTGGAAGTGTTATCTGTGCCAGCGGCAAGTAAATAGCACCATTTGAACGTGATCGTTACCAGCGTCACCTTCCTGGCACGTGAAAAGACATTCGAGTGAGATCGTGGTCA
>NC_068991.1:67564654-67565698 GCF_001194135.2 Octopus bimaculoides
GCATGTACATTGTCTTGTCTTGGTATAAAAGATGGGCTACAGCAAATATTCTGCTCAAAACCATAGGTTTGCTTGTCAGTTGTTTGACCTTAACCAGTTGAACATGTCCTTTGGTGGATGACGATATGTGCATCTCTGATCATGAGCAGAAGTAGTGGGGGAGCATCATAGCCATGTGTTGAGAGGAATTCTTATGGGTTTGAATAATTCACCTTTGGAAACATGGGTGTTTCGTTCAACATTCTTAAACGAACCTTATTCAGGGACCTTTTGAGCGGGATGGGCTACTCGACCTGAAGAAAATTCTAACTGGGCCCCACCTGCGAGGTCATGTGCTGTTTATCTTGATATGAGATCACCACGTCGGGCACATATAGTTGTGATGCATGTGCTTGGTGTACCCTTATCAGACGGGTAGTCATGATGGGTATATTGGGCTTTGTATATTTTACCTCAGTGTCACTTTGATGGCATGCACTGCTCTTTCACTCAATAATAATAATAATAATAATAATAATAATAATGATAATAATGTGGTATTTATTCTAGTCTGCTACACTCTAATCCAGTGATTCTTAGCTGAGGTCTATAATAAGATTTTATTGTTAAAATTTATGAGCAATAGATCGGTTATACATCTGAAATGCAGAAAATATTTTAGTTTTTTTAATACAATTCCTAATAATATTTACTCTTTTACTTGTTTCAGTCATTTGACTGCGGCCATGCTGGAGCACCGCCTTTAGTCGAGCAAATCGACCCTGCAACTTATTCTTTGTAAGCCTAGTACTTATTCTATCAGTCTCTTTTGCCGAACCGCTAAGTTACGGAGACGTAAACACACCAGCATCGGTGTAAAGCTATGGTGGGGGTACAAACACAGACACACAAACATATACACACACACCCATATATATATTATATATATATATATATATATATACATATATACGATGGGCTTCTTTCAGTTTCCGTCTACCAAATCCACCCACAAGGCTTTGGTCGGCCCGAGGCTATAGTGGAAGACACTTGCCCAAGGTGCCA
>NC_068991.1:67565708-67570805 GCF_001194135.2 Octopus bimaculoides
CAGAATAAGTACTCGGCTTCCAAAGAATAAGTCCTGGGGTTGATTTGCTTGACTAAAAAGGCGGTGCCCCAGCATGGCCGCAGTCAAATGACTGAAACAAGTAAAAGAGTAAAAGAGAGTATACAAGACTATACGAACACAAATTAGTGATTGAGAGCTGGAGATGAGTGTGTATTTAGAGCGACCCAATTGTCTATCAAATTCAGTCATCTCATTGGACAGTTCCCATCAGCACTGATAACAGACTGTTACTGATAACAGAACAGACATTGTACTTAAAGGCTAGTGAACAAAATACAGTATCCATAATAGCTCTTTGTCAAATGCCATACAACAGAGGGCTGAAAATCTGTGTAAGAACAAAAGGACTTACCACTGGAGATACAGTTGATGCAAATGATGAAAACCGAAATAATTACAGATGTTATAGAAATGTTTGATAAGTCTGAACCAAGAGCAAAGGCTAATTTGTAAAATTTGCTTAGGGGACACCCCCACCAAAATATATACAACCAAAGTGCAAGAATGGCTGGGTACTTAAGAAATTTACTTCACAACCAAGCAGTTTCATATTTGGTCCCACTGTATGGCATCTTGGGCAAGTGTCTTCTACTATATCTTTGAGTTGACCAATACCTTGTGTATGGCTGTAGCCAATCCTAAGCAGAACATGAATATGGTCCCACTGTGTGGCACCTTGGGCAAGTGTCTTCTACTATAGCCTTGGGCCGACCAAAGCCTTGTGAGTGGATTTGGTAGATGGAAACTGAAAGAAGCCCGTCGTATATATGTATGTGTGTGTGTATATGTTTGTGTGTCTGTGTTTGTCCCCCCAACATTGCTTGACAACCGATGCTGGTGTGTTTATATCCCCATAACTTAACGGTTTGGCTAAAGATACCGATAGAATGAGTATTAGGCTTACAAAGAATAAGTCCTGGAGTTGATTAGCTCGACTAAAAGGCAGTGCTTCAGTATAGCCACAGTCAAATGACTGAAACATGTAAAAGAGTAAGATACATGAGGGACACTGTCTTGGTACATGCCTTGTGTATGGTTGTAGCCAATCCTAAGGTCAACACGAATACAATACATGAGGACGCTGTTTTGGTACATACCAACAGCTATCTAAAACTCATAATAAATCATATAAACCCATAACATGCATCACAAGCAACCAATGTATGACAACAGTAACTCTGAAAAAAAAAAAAGGAGAAACTGGTATAGATAAATGTGTTTCTTTATTAGTCCTGTAACAAAAAATCCACCCCCTACAAAGCAACCTCTTTCGTGTTTGTGGTATGATAAAATGTACTCAGTTTAAGCTGTGAAGTGGTTGATGATAAGAAGGGCACAAAACCACAAAAATCATACCAGGACACTTTACATACATAACAGCAAAGCTTGCTGGTTTTCTTTGCTGTTTGGGTATGTGTCCAAGATGATGCTGGACTATGACAAGTGGTGAGATGTGAGATGCATCCAATACATGTGAGCATAGAAAACATTTAACCCTTCAGTGTTCAGATTACTCTGTTAAATGTAATACTTTTACACTCAAATTGTTTTGAATTAATCATGCATTATCTTATAGCTTTGAGGTTTCAATGACGTGATTGTTTATTTTTAGAATGTCAATGTAGGTTAGGTGTGAGAGGCTAGATACGGACAGTTTGAATATAAAACACGTAAAATATCTGGGCCAGATATGGCCGGTTTAAACATTAAAGGGTTAATGAAACTGAAAAAGGGCAGATTGAAATAATTGTTTCTAATTTAAGTGCAGGGCCAGTAATTTTGAGGGGAGGGGGGGTCAGATGATATCATCAACCCCAGGACTTGACTAGTATTTTATTATATTGACCTTAAAAGGATGAAAGGCTATGTTGACTTTGTGGGATTTGATCTCTGAATGTAGAATCAGAGCAAATACCACAAAGCATTTTGTCTGATTCTAATGATGCTGTCAATCCACAGCCCTAGAACAAATTAATAATAATAATAATAATAATAATAATAATAATAATAATAATAATAATTGTTGTTTAACCCCAGGTCAACCATAATTAGATAAACCCATGGTCAAAAGCATTCCACTCCCAATCATCCCATCTTTTTAATGTACAGTATATTTAGGATTACATTTTCCAGTGTTCCCTCCGGCTTTTGTTTCTTTTAAAGATGGTAGCGTTTGATTTGAGGGGAATTTGGTTGCTATTTCAAGAATGTTATACAACTGAGTACAGTGTCCTTCATTGGTTTGACAGGGACCGGTTGTTGTTTTTAGCACCAGGTCAATCATGATTGAACAGACTTTATAATCAAAGGGTTTTCAAACCATAACCACTCCGTTATCCAATGTGTCTTTCTTTTCTTTTTAAGACAATAGGGTATCATTTAGTGAAGCTGTTATTTCCAGGCGGTCGAATTACTGGCTATAATGACTTAAGGGTACAGGGTTTTCAAGGCAGTGAGCATAGTCAATTGAATCTTTCACAGTGAACAGATACTCATTTTATCAACCTGGTAAAGGTAAAGTTGAACTGATAGATCACCCATTGTGCTTTTTAAGACGGCACGGTGTGATTTTTAAGGGAGATTTGGCTGTTATATCTTGCAGGTCGAGTGACTGACTATGTGCAGACTTCTTCGTAGGCTTCTGGCCGAGTTTGTAGGTACTGGTGTACGAACCGAACGAAAATAAACGGAAACGTACAGAGTGGGTGCAGGAATTTGAACACAGTGATAATAATTATTTCTATTCCAGGCACAAGGCCTTGAAAATTTTTTGAGGGAGGGGATGTGTCGATTATATCGACCCCAAACTGGTACCTATTTCATCATATCCCGAAAGGATGAAAGGCAAAGTCGACCTCGGCATAATTTGAACCCAGAACGTAAATGCAGAGGAAATACTGCTAAGCATTTTGCCCGGCGTGCTAACGATTCTGCCAGCTTGCTACCTTACACAGTGATAATAATGATTCCCAACAGATACACACAAGGCGATAAATTATGGGACAAGAGTGGACAGTGTTTAGGTGTGGTTGGATCCATGCAATTAAGCGTGAGCGGATAGTCTGTTATATCAACCCTAGTACTTATCTTATTAATTCATCAACATCTGAAACGGTTTTTAACAAAGGAACAACCACACAGACTTGGGGAGGGTTTGAAGGCAGAACAGGCGATTATATCAACAGCAGTACTTGATTGGGACATACTTTATTGATCTCAAAAGGATGGAGTGCTGATTCAAGCTCAGCCAGATGAACTTGGAACATGTGATGCTACTAAATTGTTAAATACTGTAAGGTATTTGGTCCAAACCTCTACCAATCCACATGAATAGCAATCACTAACATAATAGAAGGCCAGAAATTTGAAAGAATAGGGGTTAGTCAATAAATCGACCCAAGTATTTCAACTCTGAAAGACTGCAAAGTTGACCTCAGTAGAATTTGAACTCACCACTTAAAGGGCCATAACAAAATACCGCATGGCATTTCTTCAATGCTCTAATGATTCTGCCAATAACAATAACAATAAAATTAATGGAAATAGAAATAAAATATTTACTCACCTCACAGCGTAACCTCTCCAGGCAACGTTTGTTTCTGTTGAACATGAAAACGAGGCCAACATTGGTACCAAGACATATGTATTCCCCATTTGCAGCTATACAGGTCAACAACAGTTCACACTCGTTAAACATCCCTTTAAGGGCCTTCGCGGGAATAAGTCCTAGTAGTCCAGTCATAGGTTCATGTTCACGTAACTCCGGGTTCTCATACAACAAGGTGGAGGCTACCGACGTAGTAGTGGTCGTTCGAGTAAGTCCAATCGAAGACCCACCCGAGTGTGCCGCGTGGCTGTAAGGGTAACTCGACGCCGCCGCAACCGTCCCTACGGACGACGATGACGCTGATCTACAGCGAGACTGATATAACAATGATGATGACGATGATGATGATAATGACGGTGGTGATGATGATAGGGGTGGTGACGATGACATCTGTACACTCGTCAATGGGTAGTTGTGGTGAAGGTTGTAGTGGTGGTCAGTACATTGACCTTCCATAGAGCCAGTCGCAGTCAACGAAGGACTGATCGCTATTGTTCTTGTGGGTATAGGTATTGTTGCTGTAGTCGTCAAGCATTTTTCTTGACTCGATCCTCCTTGATCGTCCATCGCTAGGGGCTGCCATACATCCCCTAAACGATCCATACTGTCGCAGACTGCACCAGTTCCGGCAGGATGGCTGCCGTCTTTACTGTGCGATGCCATTTCACGAGAAAACAACCACTTGTAGCTGCAGTCTCCATACAACAAATATCGACATCATTATCACAATTATCAAGACATAACAACAATAATAGTCACCATTATCAACACTTTAGACAATTTTCACTGTTTACAGGCATTACATTCTAGATAAAAATCGATGTTGCTATTGTTATTGTCGAAATTTAATCCATTGTTTCAGTCCTTGTTTACTGTTCTTTTCCTTTATTAACTGCTGTGTGAGTGACGATATGAACTAACATCCGTATAGGAGAGACTATATGTATGTGTGTATGTGAGTGCGTGTCTGTGCAAGAGTCGGTGGTGAATGGGTGTATTCATATGCGTACAGAATTCAGTGCGACGAAGAATGTATCTGTAGATGCATATGAGAGAGAGAAGGAGATCCTTATACACAGGAAGAAGCTTTTTTTTAAAATTCTGTGGATGAAATATTATTCTGTTTAGTTGGTTGTCAACTATCCAATAGACGACTGAATTAAGACCTACATTAGAGCCATTTTATGGGTATGTCTGTGTGGAGGTGGTGGTGGTGGCGATGGTGATAGTAGTGGGGATTGAAACCTTGGAATTATTGTCGGTGGCGAGCAGAGACAGACAGACAGACAGATAGATAAATAAATAGATCGACAGAGAACGAGCTAGAGCGGGGAAGAAGCGACAGACACTGTGTATATGTGTGTGAATGTATATAGTAGGAGTCTGTGTATATAGTGTACGGGTAGAATATCGATAAGAGGGATCAGTAATATAATAAGATGCAGAACATTATATATATATATATATAT
>NC_068991.1:67570845-67577564 GCF_001194135.2 Octopus bimaculoides
ATATAATATGTATATATATATATAATATGTGTACACACACACAAAATAGTATTTGTGACAAAAGATTACAGTTCCATATTATTTAACAAGAAATTACAGTAGCATGTAATACATATTGTGTAAGTGTGTACGTTTGTATATCTGCATATCTATCTATATAATGATATAGATAGATAAATAGAAAGATAGAGAGATGTATAATGCGTGTGCGTGTGTTTCTATTCTTTTAGGTGATTTTTAAATGCTTCATTGAGAAATTTTGACATGACAAAACATAAATATGTATATATATATATATATATATATATGTGTGTGTGTATGTGTGTGTGTGTGTGTGTGTGTGTGTATGTATGTATATGAAGAGAGAGAGGAGAAAGACAGACAGATATATATAGATTGGTGTGCGCGTGTTAGTGTTAGTGTGTGTGTGTGTGTGTGTGAGACAAGTAAATCGATTAATAAACAGACAAAGAAACAATCTCGTAAGAAATTCCGTCAAAGATGTCTCCTTTTACAGCTGACAGTAAAAAAAACAAAAACAAAAATATAGGCTAAATTAACCTTGTCCTTTAGAAATAGACATCACCTTGCATGTCTGTACATTTCAACGAGAGGGGGGGAGGGGGTCAAGCAGCTAAATACACATACGTACATATGGGAGTGCTCGTATGTACCATACACACACCTACATATTATGGTATAGCCATGTAAAGCCGTGTCTAATCTTCAGGTAAACATAACTTGCTGCTCCTCTCTCATCCTGTTACGCCATTATTTCATTGAAGATTCTGTTCAAGGGAAATAACTCAAATAGGATCACGCGATTTTCCGATGTTTTTAAACTTTCATAAATAAAAAAGCTTTCAGCTGGTTGTTTGTTTTTGTTGTATGGTTGTCGTTGTTTCAGCACCAGTTCCACCCCGAGCGAGTAAACCTATAATGAAAGGCACTCCATCTATGACTATCACGTCTTTTTTGTATATCTAGAATTACCGAATTACATTATCCATTCTGCTGGCGATCTTTCGATACTAATCCTTTTTCTATCATCTCTTTATTTACATCAATTCGGCAGTTTCCGTAAAAAATGTTGTGTTACGGAAAGTGGGAAACGACGCGAAAGAGATAGATCACCCATTGTACTTTTTAAGACGGCACGGTGTGATTTTTAAGGGAGATTTGGCTGTTATATCTTGCAGGTCGAGTGACTGACTATGTGCAGACTTCTTCGTAGGCTTCTGGCCGAGTTTGTAGGTACTGGTGTACGAACCGAACGAAAATAAACGGAAAAGCTTATAGCTGGTTGTTGTTGCTGCTACCGTTGTTTAGCACCAATTCCGCCTCGATCGGACAGACCCACGATCAAAGCAGTGTCGTTTTAGGGCTTGGGTACACTGAGCAGTAACCCGGAGGCCTCGTTGTTCTAGGGACCCGATTATGATCTACGTATGCTCTGGCTTGTTATGAAGAAATAAATACTAGCGGGCCCAGTGCATTGGTTTACCTGGGCGGGGGTCTATAATACTGCTAAGTCAGCTCTGGATCAAAGACATTCCACCCTTGACTATCACATCTTATTGTGTGTGTGTGTGTGTATATATATATATATATATATAGAACTACATTGTCCATTGTACTTTTTTCTCAAGACTGCATGGTGTGATTTGAGGATTTGGCTGTTGTGTCTAGCCGGTCGAGAGACTATTTAGAACAGCGGTTCTCAGCTGCTGTTCCTGCTGTTGCCAGGGCTGCATGCGGCCCTTAAGCAACCTCCCAGCGGCCCCCGACGGTTTTCCCTCTATAAATGTAAAACAAAAATTTCTTTAATTGATTTGTTTTATTTATTTATTTTTGGTGCGGCCCTTAAAAAAAAAAATCCAGGTTTTGGATCTGGACCGGATATTAAAAAAAGGTTGAGAATTACTGATTTAGAAACTTCCTCGTTGGTTCCGGATCACTCCTGTTGGTGTTGGGATACGAACCGAACGAATATGTATATTGTTTATATTACGTTTCAAGCATTATTATTTCCTCCCAGACCAATGTGTTAAACTCTCAAACAGCCTCAGTCTATTCTGCTGTAAATAGGTAATAAATACGTATTTAATAACAATACAATACTTGTTTATTTCCCCGACACGTCATCTTTCAGATGTGTGTGTGTGTGTGTGTGTAGTACCATTTTCATTTTATTGGTAAAATTCGCGGTTAAGTTTATTTTTTAATATTAAAAAAAAAACAACAAAAAATTAAAAACAAACGAAAGAAAATCAAAAATTGCTTTCTAGGTTTTACGCTTTGGACAAGAGGTTCAGAATTTGCAATTTTTTAAAAACACAAATAAAGAATCTCGAGCCATTGTTTTCTTAATGTACTAATTAATTACATGGATGAAGTTGCGGTAACTGTAATAGTTATGGTATAATAGCACTAGTAGAATTATTATTATTTTTTTTTTATGTAACAAGGATACTTTATCGAAAATAGTCTGATATAATTTAAACCATTTAATAATTAAATATATAACACATATGTATGTGATACATATATTACACAAAACCACATTAAAATACAAATCCCAAACCGGAAAAAACACAAAGAAGAGTGAAGAAAGACGGAGAAAGAAAAAAAATGGAAGAATGAAAGAAAAAGAAAGAAAACAAAACATCAGTTCAACACTAAATACTTCAATTGGTTGCATATCACAAGGTTTAACGGGACTTAGTGAAGCAAGCCAACACACTCGTGGCATTACCGCGGGTGATGGTGAGGCTAGGGCGTTGGAACAGCCAAGCACCCTCACGGGTGTCACACGGCATCTAGGTAAGGAGAGCCGCTAACAATGACAAGAACTTCGCTGTCAGCGGCTCAGCCCCTCTAAACATCTCAAACGCTACAGGCCGGAAGAAATGGTTCACCGACAAGTCCCGATACTTTAGGATTTTCTTCCGTTCGGCTACGGAAGCAGTGACTCTCCCATTTACCGCAACATCCAGGATATGGGAGGAAGCAAAGGAGTCACTGTCTGTGACGTCCCAGATGAGGCACCTACCTCTTACTTAGGGACAAAGAGTAAGACCACCTGGTCTCTTTCTATCACTTCTGGATAATTCCGTCGGCTCTAGAACTGAGGAGATATTAACCCGAGCCGGGGCATGTTTAATGATCAGATTTAGCTTGGTGTGGCGAGCGAAACGACTACCATTTAGGGTGCAAGACAAACCATGACGGCCTGTAGAGGCGAGGGGGCCTATCACAGAGACATCTCAGTTCCCCATGGATATCAATTCCCACTCTGGGTGCGATGGAGATGCGGAGCTCATCCAGACTGAGTAGACCACCAATGCTGGCCACAGACAGGGCATTAATCCAGTCACCCGAGAACTTCGCTCTTGCAGAAAGTAGGCGACACTTTGAAGATTGATCAGATTGATTAAGGAGAGCGTTGAACAGAGCACATGAGCGCAGATTATGCCATACTCTTTGCTTCCGTCTATCTTCAGCAGTATAAGGAGCTGACAAACCCTGCTCTCTCCACTGTAGCAGAAATTTATTCATCTCCCTGTTGGATTTAGTCCATTTTGGAAAAGAGAGGATGCTGCCTACCGAAGGGGAGTAAGTGTGAATGGAGGAAAGAAAACAAGGAAGAGATAGAAACGGGTGGTCATGCAAACCTAGACCCTCAAACCGTTTGGGCAAAGCAGCCTAGTCGAAGGACTGAGGAACGGAGTCTGACATTCACCAAGAATTCGAGTTCCCTGAAGATTAAGTCGTCGAAGCATTGGAGAGACGACAAGAATCTGCAATAGGGACTAACTCTGAGAAAATACAATAATTTAGGAACCGACAAGTAAATCCTAAGTATAAAAGAAACCTTGGTGGGGCTCAATTTCTTCAAGATCTTTTAAAAGTTGCTCAAGGTTAGCCATCTTGGCTCGAAAGAGGGACTCGAAAGCCCGGTAAGTAACTGGGGTTCCAAGAGAGCATCACGTTGATGAGGAAGGAACTGCGATAGAGGGAGAGGAATCTGTGAATAGGATTACAGTTTGCTGATGTGAAGCTGGGTGGCTTAGGAGCCAGAGTTGGCATTTGGAATTGTTGACGCTAAGACCCCTTCGACCAAGTTCCTCAATCATCATACCCGCAGTTGCAAGGACCTTACCAGGACAAGATACCAAACATTTAAGTCTAGGTCAGCATCCAAGCAAAGTGGTAGAGATGTGGGGCATTCTCCCTTACTGCACGGAGGATGACATCTCGACTGATGGAATTGAAGGCATTCCTGGGATCCAGTTTGAAGATGACATTTGGGGTCTTAGAAGACAAGTTAGTAAAAACTCTAGTGACATGAGCAGCAGCCTCACAACATAGTTTTGTATCCACTCCAAGCTGAATTGGAGAAAATTCGGCGGAGAAACAGTTTGAAACTGAGGGCAGGCACACTTTCACTGCGGGCCGTTGCAGAGTACACCCAACTGCTATGGGGCGGAGGTCACCATTGGGGTTTGTGAAACCAACCAGTTTAGTCCTTAACAGAGGGCTAATGTAGCGAAGGACACTCTCAGACGAGAACATGTTGATGTACTGGGTTAAATTCTCCAAAAGCTCAAAACCGGCATCACCAGCTGACAGGGAGATATCATATTTAAGATGCTGAGGTCGTAGACCATAAATCCCAGCGCCAGGACTTGTAAGGAAGGATGCAATCGCCTTTCTGACGTTGTCGGTGGGTCAGGCCAGTGTAGGTAGTCATCCAGAGAGGCAGGAGGATGTTTCTTCTTCATTCGATTGAGGAAATCTGTTGTGCATTAGGCAAGGGAGAACAGAGAGAAGAGGAGGCGAACAGCGCCTTTGATGTAAAATATGCTAAATTTAGCATTAACGGCTTTCTTTAAGTTAGGTGGTCGACCATTGTTCAGGGTTGTGCTGATCACCGACCTGAGATGAATGGTTGGGGTGAATTCGAACAGCTCGGACTGCCGTTTTAGACAAGATGTGAGGGATCCAGTACTCACACTCGTCACACGGAGAGAGACCAGAGGGAATAGGAAGAGTTTCTATCAATCCCTTTGGGATCTGGTTGATGAACTTCATCTTGGACAAGCTCCGGAGTGTAGAAGTAAAATCCTCAACAGCGATCCGGATATCAGAGCAAGATTCAGTCCTGAGAAGTATGTCGGAGCTGAAAAGGCACTGGTTGCATGTCTAGTTTGAGAAACGTTCGACTTGAACCTTAGTAATGCCAACGCAGGTCCTATAGTCTTCAAAACAATTTTCTCATATAGGTACAAGGCCTGAAATTTGAGGGAGATTCTTAATCGATATCTTCGAATCCAGTACTTGACGCCCGATTCTCCCTCTGAACAATTTCTAATAAGAGATATCTTAAACGTTTTCTTGTATATGGACAATTTTGTGCCTCCTGTTAGCAAGTGAAACATGTGTAATGATGAATAAACAGTGCCAAACATGTTTTCTAATCTCCTGTTTTGATATGTAATTGCTCTGTAATAAAAAAATTTCCAGTATTTTTTTACTCTTATGCATACCCCAAACGAATATAATATCTACATACGGATTTTTGATATTGAAATAAACAGATGCGAGAGCTGGCAGAAGCGTTAGCACGCGGGGCGAAATGCTTAGCGGTATTTCGTCTGCCGTTACGTTCTGAGTTCAAAATCCGCCGAGGTTGACTTTGCCTTTCATCCTTTCGGGGTCGATTAAATAAGTACCAGTTACGCACTGGGGTCGATGTAATCGACTTAATCACCTTGTCTCTCCTTGTTTGTCTCCTCTATGTTTAACCTACTCTGGGCAATAAAGAAATAAATAAACAGATGTGCTTCATGAGGACATTGTTTGGATTTAACCTTATCTACATAACACACACACACACACTAAAAAGAACAAAACAAGCCAACATATTACCTGCATATATAAACACACATTTCCTTGGTTGTCTTAGCAGCATTATTGGCCCCATCCGGACATATCATTGCCCTGGACCCTATTGTATTAATTTATTGACAGTAAGCCACAGCGTATATTGATCAGAATTGGTCTCTTAGACCCGGGCAATTGCCCAGTATGCTCGTCCCTCAAGACGGTCCTGCGTATTTCCCTACACGGAAGATAAGTGGTCTAGTAATTAGAGTATCGGTCTCACTAACAGTAAGGCCGTAGGTTCGATTTCCTGAACCGTACTTCGCGTACTATTTTCGAGCAAGGTACTTTATTTCAGTAGTTGTGGAGTGGGGGCGCTTGGAATGTGGCCTGGGTGCCAAGGAGGCGGCAGCCCGAAAAGGTTTGGGAACCTCTGCTCTAGGTCAAGGGCTGGAAAATCCCAAAGGTCATCTATACCTAATCGTATCTACATAGCCATCTAAAACGATTTGTGAAAACATGGCACAGACCTAAATATATATATTTTTTTACGCAGTTACAATTCGATGACAGATATAAAAATAACCCATTGTAGACAGTGACTATCTCAGATTAAGCTTTGACAGAGTCAATGGCACTGAATCAGCTAGCAAACATTTAGGATTGCTGCGATAATGGTATGAAAAGTGCGGAGATAAGACACTGACGTCATCAAATATTTACTTGGGCGTTAAACCTGGGCCAAGCAGTTAGTCAACTCTTTTACAACTGGTTACTCTAGCCATTGACATATATATATATATATATATATATATATATATATATATATATAT
>NC_068991.1:67578084-67578722 GCF_001194135.2 Octopus bimaculoides
CACACACACACACACACACACACACACACGCACACACACACACGTATGTATATTATGAATTGAGGATATAATTATTTTAATGATTATATCAGTGGCTAGCGTATAAAAAAAACACCCACCATATCGGTAAAATCAATTTTTAAGTATATAATTATAAAATTATAATTATAATTATAGCGCCCCTAATTATAATTGTGAAGGCGCATGGCCCAGTGGTTAGAACGTCGAGTTTACGATCGTGAGGTTGTGAGTTCGATGTTGTGTTCTTGAGCAAGACACTTTATTTCACGTTGCTCCATTTCGCTCAGCTGTAGAAATGAGTTGCGACGTCACAAGTGCCAAACTTAGTGGTTCGACCAAAGTGATCGATAGAATAAGTATTAGGCTTACAAAGAATAAGTCCTGAGGGCGATTTGTTCGACTAAAGGCGGTGCTCCAGCATGGCCTCAGTCAAATGACTGAAACAAGAAATGGAATAAAAGAATACATATAGTGTGTGTGTGTGTGTGTGTGTGCACATTTACAGGACTGAACAACTGTTTCAGTACGTTGTTGTTTTGTTGTTAGCACTCCGTTGCTAACGACGTCGAGGGTTCCAGTTGATCCGATCAACGGAACAGCCTGCTGTCAGTCTCTTA
>NC_068991.1:67578869-67580888 GCF_001194135.2 Octopus bimaculoides
CTCGCGGTCATAGGATCGCGGTTTCGATTCCCAGACCGGGCGTTGTGAGTGTTTATTGAGCGAAAACACCTAAAGCTCCACGAGGCTCCGGCAGGGGATGGTGGCGAACCCTGCTGTACTCTTTCACCACAACTTTCTCTCACACTTACTTTCTGTTTCTGTTGTGCCTGTAATTCAAAGGGTCAGCCTTGTCACACTGTGTCACGCTGAATATCCCCGAGAACTACGTTAAGGGTACACGTGTCTGTGGAGTGCTCAGCCACTTGCATGTTAATTTCACGAGCAGGCTGTTCCGTTGATCGGATCAACTGGAACCCTCGACGTCGTATGCGACGGAGTGCCAACAACAACAATGGCTAAGCAAATACAGTTGAATCAATTCCTTATATACTTCTGATAACCAGTGAGTCTTTGCTAATTCATGTATAATACATGCATATTTTTTCTATCAATAAAATCTGTTGTTAAACGTTCGCAAGTATGATTTTGTTGTACTACACGCTGCCAGTCTGGCCTTACTTCCAGTAAATGAAGCTACAGCATCAATCTTTCTCTCGATAACTCAAACCCACAAAAATGGTGACCCAACGTAGAAAGGCCGACAACGACCATCCACGTGACAATGGTCTCAAACAAACAATAAATACACAGCTCGTGACACTCTAAAGTAATGCCCATTTTTTCATCGACTTCGGACAGACGAAAGGCAAAGTGGACCATCACAGGATGTGAATTGTGCGAGCAGAGAATCGGAACAAATATTGCATAATATTCTATTTGAAACACATACAACGATAATACAAAAAAAACACAATATAGATATTGTGAGTTTCTTGTGAACATTAAAGATTTAAAAGGTTTTTATTCAAAATGACCCAGCTATAATGTTTAATACATACCGTTTCACTCTTTAGTATTTCTTTTAGTCTTTCGTTCATGTATTTTAAACAATACGAACATTAAAAGGAAAAACAAAGTTTAAGAGCAATAACGTTAAACTTGATGATTTCAACGAACTGGAAGATGAACAACCAGGGCTAAAAGATTCATTTACAAAAAGAGCTGACCTCTCGATAGAAGTATGCAGCGTTTTTCCTAACGGTAATGGTATATCTAGTCCAGACTCTTTAAGGCTTAGTATTAATTCCTTATCTCCTTCCTTCGTTAACGTTATCGCCATGATCGTTTCATTGAAACTTACAGTGAAACTGCTGTTACGATAGTCCATGTTGTGTAGAGTGATATTAGTCGATCCCTCTGGAAGCTGCGGATGGAATTCAAGACGGTCTTTATATATTCTGAAACCACCATATCCAAAGGTCAAACTCTGCAGAAAACCGCCCATTCCAGTAAGGAAATTCACTGCTCCAGTTCCATCACTATATTCAGACCACATCTGGGAAAAGGAAGAGAGAAAAATACATATTAAATTTTAGCCAATATAAGAAGATTGGCTAGTTCGTTCAGTTTTATGTTTATTTTTCCAAGCTAGTAGGGTCAGACGAAACTTATTGAGGCCGGTTTCTAGGACCATATGCTCTTTCTGTTGTCAATTCTTCCCCCCATTTTTCAGGTAAAGTATTCTTTTTTGTCATTTCACTGGCTATCACAGGTTGAGAGCAGAAACTAGGGAATGTTTTGCTTAGTGAAGATTTAAAAACAAATTAAAAAAACGACTCAAAACACCGTTTTTTATTCGCACAGATAATTTAAATGAAGATAGGTGGAACCACACACACACACACACGCACATACACGCATGCGCACACAGACACACATGCGATAGAAAACAAAGCATAAATATGCCTCAGACTGGGCCCATTGCCTGTCCTACTGTGTTTACAAGCGCAAGCATTGCTGTGTGGTTAAGAAGCTCACTTTGCGACCTTGTGGCTTCAGTTTCAGTACCACGGCACGGCAGTTTGGGCAAGTGTCTTCTACTATAGCTACTACCGACCACTACATTGTGAATAAAGTTGGTTGACTAAAACTGTGCGGAAGCCCGTCATATATATATAT
>NC_068991.1:67581045-67582097 GCF_001194135.2 Octopus bimaculoides
CTATGAGTCTGTGTTTGTCACCTCCTCACTGCTTGATAGTCAGTGTTGGTTTGTTTATATCTCCGTAACGTGGCAGTTCAGTGAAAGAGACCGATAAAACAAGTACAATTCTTAAAAAAAAACAAAACAAAAACAAAATAAAAACAAAACAAAACATAAGTATTTGGGTCAAATTGTTCGATTAAGACCTTTCAATGCGGCGCCTCGGCATGGCTGTCGTCCAATAACTAAAGCAAATGAAGAAGGTAAAACAGAAAAGAAAGAAATATTTGGATACGAGTCACTCATTGTGTTAACCGTGAGTAAAGAGATGATTGGTGATGTACCACGGTCCATTGTAATTTTGTTGTTTACGTCTTCACATTATTTAGTAATTCTCATCAAAATTTAATACAAGGGACCTTAGTCCACACAAATATCTTTAAAAAGTGTTGCATATTGGATGGCATTGTTAATCACTGCACAAAATCAGCTTCTGTTTAATAAAAAATAATCTGATTTTTTTTTTGCTAGAAGAGCAGGGTGTTTGTGAAAGAACATACCATGAAAGAGGATGTAGCGAAGAATATTCGGCAGTTAAGTTACTATACCCGATGGTGCGATTTGCTAGAATGTTAGCCACGTAATTAAACATTCTAACCAATCACAACGTCACTTAGAGCTGACTCCAACAATAATTCCATCTTTTGGCACGCTTCGTTTTGAGCCAAACCATCACTATAAATTCGGTGCACCTTAGCTACTTAGATAGAGAGCATTGAGAGACAGCAGACAGACGGTGAACAAACGCAGACAGCAATTAAACAATGACGAACGCCAACAGCAACACCAGCACCAACTAATCACATGCTAAGAACAATAACATTCAAACTCTCTCGATGTTTTGTTGTTCGTAATAACGACAGTAGTTTTCTTTGTGTACGAAAAGAACAGATATTTTGTTTATCATAAATCTCAATAGATATCAGTGTTCATCTTCATAACAGTGGTGACCCGAAGTAAGTCCTAAATCTTTTTTTTTTCTTGAATAGGCAGTAAAAAACCTCCAAAAT
>NC_068991.1:67582689-67584359 GCF_001194135.2 Octopus bimaculoides
CATTCAGGTAAAGCCAGAGGTGCCTCAGCCTCAACGCGTGTCTGCGCATTATCAGCCATGGCATCCCCAACCTGTTCACTGACAAAATCCCGTGATGCACGGAATTTTGTCAGTGAACACGTGGCGGTCTCAAAGCGACGAAAATATTTTGGCAAATTAAATTTAAATGTTGAAGTGAATCTAACGGTTTTTGCATGTTTCTTATAGACACCTTCCACGCTGCAATTGTTTAATGTTGTATTTTTTTTATAAAAGTTCGCAAGGATATAGAAAAAAAAAACGCCTTGTGAAGTGAAAATCGTTGTGAGATAAAACATTTGTGCGAATGAAAATAAGAATATTTGTAAAAGTAAAATAACGGATGCTATGGCGGATAAGAAAGAGGAATGAAGACTTAAATGATTTTTATTTGTCCACAAGGGACTAACGCAGAGTACAAGGGGTCGAGGGGATTCGTCAACGAATGATTAAACATTATAAAATTTATGATGTATAATAAAATCGAATGATTAAGATGAAGTGATGGACAGGTATGACCCCACTGATCACATTCCACCACTGAACCATTTAAAGAACCGTTATGTCCTCCCTTAAGATGGGACATTCATTCTCAGCATGTATCCCATTTTCTTCCATCTTTTCTCGTATATACTTAGTGGCAGGCAACTCCTCTCTAGCCTTATTTTTCTCTTGAGTTGGGAAACAAAAACGCTTACCAGGCCTCGGCTGGTGATGAAGTCGCTTGTCACTACTTCTTTCATGCGAGACTTCCACACAACCTCTTTTGCAATCGCAGCTACAGCGAGAAAACAGACCTTCTTTTCCCCTTTCAGAGAGGGCGGTGAAACAATCTTTATAATTGACTCGGAAGACAACTGTACTCTTCCTAAACGTGAAAGCAGGTGTTCAACATAAACCAAAACACTGATATTTTCGGACATTGCACAATAACATGCAGAACAGTTTCACTGCTCTGCTTGCATCTAAGTCAAGCCTACAGGTCACAAATTTATGATCACTGTTGCAGACATAATGAAATTGTGGAAACCTGGCTAAGTGTTTATCTTTACACCTAACAATAATCCTATCTAAGTAAGATCTCGAAGACCCGTCCCTATTAGACCATCTCCACACTGGAGCGTCCGGGAATTCTAGTCTGTATCGATCTGCCAGCTGAAAACGACTGAGCAGATCGTTGAGGCATGAGTTACTCCTCCTATCTGGGTTCAAGCCAACATAATCTACGCGTGTTTCGCAGATTGTGTTAAAGTCTCCTAACAACACTAAAGTATGTGACGTTCCTAAAAAGTTCTCTAGGCTTCGAAAAATGTCTGACTGCCCAGCTTTTCAAGGAGCATAGACAGCAACCAGCCTGAAAGTCTTACCACTGCTGTGCGTCACATCTAAGACGACCAGCTTGCCCGCCGGGTCAATAAAGATTGTTCTAATCTCTAACGTCAGGTTCTTCCTGAGTAGGACCGCGACGCCTCCTCTGTCTCCAGACTGACATGGAGAAATGAATTTCTCGTAGTCATTTAGGTGGAGTGAGAACGCCTGCGATCTACTCAGTCTAGTTTCTGTAATTACAAGATCGTCACAGAGGCGACCTTGCTTCCTGACTGATCCCAGGCCGCGTAGATTTATGCAACCTACATTAAGGGAGAACATAA
>NC_068991.1:67585154-67587084 GCF_001194135.2 Octopus bimaculoides
TGAGGTCCACAGGGGCAGCCTGGATTAGCATCTCTAATCCCTGCCCCTGCTAGTTTTGTTGTTTAATTTTGGTGCCTTGCAGGATTGTTATTTTTCCCTCCAAGCCTAGAACGATCGCAGCCACGAGCCAGGCAACGTCGACCTTTGGTGGAATTTCTCTTACCTTCACCTTGGAGGTACGTCTTTCAAGGTACGTTGGTAGGAGTATCACTTCATGCGTTTTCCGTGGGGTAGTTGAGTGTTGCTTGGTTAAATCCTCAGATTCGAGCCGCACCTCTACTGTTGCAAATCTTTTGCCTCTGGCAAAGTATGCTATGCCTTGCCAGATGGGCTTTAGACACTTTTCTACTTGTTCTTTCTGTACTATGTCTAGCCTTGTGCTTTTAATGCTTTAAATATTACTGTTCTCCATTTTTTTTGCAAAATTTAAATATCCACCCCCGCCTCAAGCAGCGGGTAGGGGAAACGTTAACAGTTCTGTGACAATGCAGAAAAACGAAGTTTTTAGCAACGAAATAACAAAAGGAGTTCAACAGTAAAATTAACAATAATAAGAAACGGTGCTTTACCACAGAAAGATGCTCGGGTGAATTGGAATGAAGATTTAACTTTTGAATTAAATCAAGTTAACATTTAAATAAGCAGATGGATTGTTGATAATTAAAGATAGGTAAATGGTGTCATTTGTTTTGTTTCTTTTACAAAACGGTCTCTGAGCTGTTCGTCCTTTGGAAGACGAATGGAACTATTTTCTTGCTTGGAAACAAGTGACGGCTGACAACAGAAAGACCGTCAGCCGTAGAAAATCGGCTTCAATAACTTTTCTCTGATTCATGCATGCGTTGAAGTGTGGACGTTAAAACTATGATGTGTATGAATATGCTTGAATGTATGAATATGCATGAGTGTATGTATATGAATGAATTTATGTATGAGCGTGGGTGTATGCGTGTGTATGAGTGTGTGTGTGTGTGAGAGAGTGTGTGTGTGAGAGTGTGTGTGTGTGCGTGTTTGTTTGAAGATACATAGTAATAGTCCTTTCTATTATAGGCACAAGGCCTGAAATTTGGGGAAGGGGGATATTCGATTACATCGACCCAAATATTTCACTTGTACTTAATTTATCGACCCCGAAAGGATAAAGGCAAAGTCGACCTCGGCAGAATTTGAACTCAGAACGTAGCGACGGGCAAAATACTGCTAAGCATTTTGTCCAGCGTGCTAACGATTCTGCCAGCCTTGATATACATAGTAATAGTGAATGGTTTAATGCTTGTGCTGTGTTGATATGTATCATCGAATCCCAAATTAATCAAGCTCAAGCAATCTTACCGCTTCGTATTTGACCAGATCGTTGAATCTTACAGATTTTGACATTTCCATCATCAGTGGAAAACCAAGAAGAATGACATCCGCTTGTTTCACTTGAGTACCTGAAAGTAAAACACACACCGCTGTGGATAAACATATTCTCACAATACATAGACATAAACCTCCTGCGTTCATAACGTCAACAAACGTACACACTCACACAAGCATGTATACGTACATGCACATACACTCACAAATATATATATTTTTTCATTTCTTCTTTTTTCTTTTTAATTGTGTGAATGTGTACGTGTGTGAGTATATGTGTATGTATGTATATACTTTATATGTATATGTGTGTGCGTGTGTATATATGTGCATGTATATATGTATGTATATGAGTGTAAGACTATGTCCGGTGCATAAGTGCGACTTTTGTGCACACGTTCCCTTCATATATACGGATATGCCTATGTTTGTATAAGTGCCGGTGTAGGTGTGTGATAGGAGGATGTATATGTAAATATATATATATGTACATATATATGTACACACACACACACACACACACACACACACACACACACACACATATATATATATATACATACATATATAT
>NC_068991.1:67587216-67588354 GCF_001194135.2 Octopus bimaculoides
AGAAATGGCGTTAAACGCAGGTGTTATTCAAATCTTTATACTTCCGACATATATTTCGAAGAAAATATTAATATTATTCCGGAGGGAATAGAATGATGTAAGACAATGTAATCCTCTCATCAGGGAAAAAAAAAGAGAAACAAAACACATCAATAAGGCATTTTAACTGAATGTGATTAACGCGTATATGATGAAGGGGAACACTAGCAAGTTATTTTTTTTTAAAAATCCATTAATATATTTAACATCAAAGGTAATTTAAAGAAAGAGAAGGAGGAGAAAGCAAGAAATTAACATAAAATTAAGAGTGGAGAAATATAGTGCGATAGATGAATGGGAATAAAGCTTAAAAGCATGGAAATAGATATATGTAGTGCAAATGAAATGTAAGAAGACAAAGGTCGAATTTTATAGATTGGTAGAAATTACTTATAGGAACAAAAGGTATGTTTTTGCCAATGTTTGCAACGATAAACGCATTCTTTTAACGTATTTACAAGAGAATTCTCCGAGAACAGAATGAGATATTGTTCTTCGTTACAGAGCGGACAAAAAGATTTACCTTTATCACATGGAAAGGATCTAGATAGAATATTCCATTCCAAATCAAACTGTTTATTATGTTCCTTTAGAGAACAAATAAATTTACTAAGCCCAGTCTTACTGAGCTTAGTGTATAGGATACGGTAATTAATGATATTGTAGGAAAGTAAAAAGTAAAGGGAAAAATATAATTAATATTTTTGATTGTGTTCGGCTCTATGAATTTAATTTTTTAAAATGTTTTCATCAATTGCTTGATACAAGAAAAAAGAAAGTGGAAAAATCCCGAGGAAAACAGAGAAATTGTAACTTAACAAAAATTATAGAAAGAGAAAGAAAAGGTTGTATTCGAAAGTGAAAAAATGTCTTGAGGTTGCATTCTTTTATTGTTACTTATATATATATATGTACGTATATCTATCTATCTATCTATCTATCTATCTATCTATCTATCTATCTATCTATCTATCTATTCAAAATTAAGGAATGGAGCAGGTACCCTCAATTTGGAATTTTATTCACATACACAGCAACCCCAACTTCAATATGGTAAAAATTTACAACCTTTTGCGTCAATAAACCTGTATTGTTCCCG
>NC_068991.1:67588431-67590206 GCF_001194135.2 Octopus bimaculoides
TTTTTTTTTTTTTTTAATACCTTCTCCGGACTGCTCGAAGCTTACTAACTTCCTACACCTGGATCTTTGGATCTTAACTTTACATATAATTATATATTGATCAACAAGACTACCTGCATATTGAATTAAATTGTAAACGGCTGCGTATTCCACAGACACGTACACTGTTAATGTAATCCTCATTCAGAATAAATGTGATACAAGTGTGTGACAAGTTTGAACATTTGAAATACAGGCGCAAACCATCCAAAGGCCCGTAGAACAGTTTTCATTTACCCAGTTTCACTTACAAGACTTGGGTTATCTCGAGTTTATGGTAAAAGAAAACTTCTTAACCATTTCGCCATGCTGCACACACAAATCTCACATTTACAACACAGCAAGAAGTATATCTCAATAACCAACCATGCCCTTTAGAGACAGAAAATATTTCGGTCTTGTTTAAGGCGGCGACCTGGCAGAATCGTTAGCACGCCGCGCAAGAATCTTAGCGGTATTTTACCCCTTTTTTTAGGTTCCAAGTTCAAATTCCGCCGAGGTCGACTTTGTTTATTATCCTTTCGAGGTCGATAAAATAAATATCAGTTATGTACTGGGGTTGATGTAACCGACTTACCTTTATCCCCTTCCTCCAAATTGCTGGTTTTGTGCCAAGTTTTGAAACCAATATTTTGGTTTTGTTCAGCTGCTGATTCTGTCCATAGTTCAAGCAAGTCCTACAATGGAGCACTGCTCCTATATCTCAGATGGAGGCTTCTGCTACACAAACGAAAGCTCATCTAAATGTTTGGAATCTAGAAAAGCTTAATGCATGTTGGTGCATGAAAACTCCAAGCTGGCAAAGTTGACCTCAGTAGGATTTGAACTCAGAACATGAAGGGCTGAAGTTAAATACTCCAGGCATTTTATTTGACCCTCTCATAATTCTACTAATTCACTCAATTCATCCTGATTTATCTTGAACTACCCCCACCCGCTGTAGTAGTTGTAGTTAAGTTCCAGATAATTTCAGGTTAAGCAGACGTAACGTCAAAGGCATTCTAGCCATGCCCATCCCGTTTTTTTTCAGATATCTTATCTCAGACCATGTCTATGAATTGTCCATGGCACATATAACAGAATCACATTAGACAGTCAATGTTTAACCTACCTTGCTTATATCCATCATATTCTGGGTGGTACTGCAGTTTAGAATCAAATGGTAAGTACATGTTATCCTTCACAATTTCATAGACTTCTGTCTTTATAGACTCTTTACCCAGACGTTTAAGACAGTCGACAGCCATTTCCAGACTCTTGGCAGCTATGTAGTTGGTGTAGATGGAATTATCGACAGGAGAGTGGTATTCATCAGGGCCCATAACACCTATTGAATAAAGAAGGAACTTGCCAATGAATTCTTTTATAATGCAGAACAAATAACATACCATTTTGCTGCTAGAGGTTTCGGATCTTTTTTAAAACGGGGGCCACATTTTTCATTAACGAAACACTTTGAAACTTGGATCACTGGTAGAATGTGTCATATAAAACATCTTTTTCTCTTAGTCTTCTTAAAAAAAAAAAAGAAATCCATAAGTTTTTCCATGTTAAAGTTGTCGTATTTCTGTAATTTCAACCAATCACTGACGTCCATTCAGCCGATATACATTAAGTGCCGACTACATAAACAAACGATTCTGAAACAATTAACCCTAACCCTAACCCTAACCCTAACCTTAACCCTAACCCTAGGGTTAGGGTTAGGGTTAAAGCAAATTTAAAATGAAAAAAGC
>NC_068991.1:67590900-67592158 GCF_001194135.2 Octopus bimaculoides
CTAACACTCACCGGTTCAATTTCCTCTCATTTATTATTTATATTTTTTTTTTTCCAAAATTTTCGTTGCGTTTGCAGCCTTCTCAACATCCATTGGCAAAGTTGCAAAAACAACGAAAATTTTTGGAACACACAAAAAATAAATAATACATGAGTTGAAATGGTGTGTTAAATATTCTTTTCTCTAGGCACAAGGCCCGACATTTTTGGGAAGGGGGCCAGTCAATTAGATCGACCCCAATACGCAACTGGTACTTAATTTATCGATCCCGAAAGGATGAAAGCAAAGTCGACCTCGGCGGAAACTGCTTTAGAAATATTAGACCAACCACAGTGCTCAAAAAACAAAGCTTACTTTAGCAGAATTTGAAATTACATGTTGAGAGCGTAAGTTGATTTCATTAACCCCAATATACAACTGGTACTTATTTTATCGACCCTGAAAAGATGAAAGGCAATGTCGACCTTGGCAGAATTTGAACTCAGAACGTAAAGATGGACAAAATGCTGTTAAGTATTTTCCCCGGCGTTAAGCATTTTGCTTTAAACTATATCAAATATTGAAATTATATTAAACATTATAAAATCCATATTACCTGTTATAATGTATTTCATGAGCTTCTTGTCGAGCGCCGCCCTGTGTATCCAAAATTCTGCGATATTTTGAAGCATTTCTGCTCCTCTTTCGTTCTTGAAAAAATCTAGGTCGTCTGACATGTACAGATATTGTTGGGCAGCAAAAGCAATGTCCCCTGTCACGTGTTGTTCGTAAAGGGCCACCCAATGGGCGTTGGTCGTTTCCATACCTGTAATATGGTATATGAATAGTCTTTTACATAGATGTGAGGGTATGATATTTACAGAGAGAAGAAAACAAGTGAGTTGTCACTTTTATATCTCTTCTATAGATTTTAATTGACGGAGTGGCTGTGTAGTAAGTAGCTTGCTTACCAAGCACATGGTTCCGGGTTCAGTCCCACTGCGTGGCACCTTGGGCAAGTGTCTTCTACTATAGCCTCGGGCCGACCAAAGCCTTGTGAGTGGATTTGGTAGACGGAAACTGAAAGAAACCCGTCATATATATGTATATATATATATATATATATAAAACCAAAGTTTTAAATTTTTACATTTAAGAAAGAGATTTGACGCCAATATCCATATTAAAGTTATTTAATCCGATGTTAACATTTCTGTATAAAGCTATATTTGACCGTCAAGTTTAAGTCAAACATATAAGTTGCCATACACTTCTTCGG
>NC_068991.1:67592387-67594666 GCF_001194135.2 Octopus bimaculoides
TATATATATATATATATATATATATGTATGTGTGTGGATATGTTTGTGTGTCTGTGTTTGTCCCCACAACTTCGCTTGACAACCGATGCTGGTGTGTTTACGTCCCCGTAACTTAGCGGTTCGGCAAAAGAGACCGATAGAATAAGTACTAGGCTTACAAAGAATAAGTCCTGGGGTCGATTTGCTCGACTAAAGGCGGTGGCCCAGCATGGCCGCAGTCAAATGACTGAAACAAGTAAAAGAGTAAAAGAGTATTAGACTAACTTCATTGGACGTTGTACAAGAAGACAAAATCCTTAAACTGTTGATGACAATTGGAAAATTATGAAAGTCAGGAGAGACAGAAGCGACATTTTATTCGTCTTATCAGCAGGTTAGAAAAAAAGATCAACCCGATGATATGTTAAGTTGAAGGAATGGTGGTCTATGAGTGTCCCTTTATACTTAGTACATGAAATCAAAAACAGAATCAAAGGTCCTTCCCAAGCCATATGCTCATGTGGCTGGTTACTCGGATTCGGCGATGTATGCATTCCTTGTGTGGAGGCGCAATGGCCCGGTAGTTAGGGCAGCAGACTCGCGGTCGTAGGATCGCGGTTTCGATTCCCAGACCGGGTGTTGTGAGTGTTTATTGAGTGGAAACACCTAAAGCTCCACCAAGCTCCGGCAGGGGATAGTGGTGAACCCTACTGTACTCTTTCACCACAACTTTCTCTCACTCTTTCTTCCTGTTTCTGTTGTGCCTGTAATTCGAAGGGTCAGCCTTATCACACTGTGTCACGCTGAATATCCCCGAGAATTACGTTAAGGGTACACGTGTCTGTGGAGTGCTCAGCCACTTGCACGTTAATTTCACGAGCAGGCTGTTCCGTTGATCGGATCAATTGGAACCCTCGACGTCGTAAGCGACCGAGTGCCAACAACAACAACAATAACATTCCTTGTACCTTGGACGGGACGCGAAATTTTTTCCCCACGAGAGTTCCAGACCCCAGTTATGAACTCATTTGCATACAGCCAATCAGAGCTCAACTATCAAACTAACTTATGATCGGATAAGCGATGGGTGATAAGATGAAGTCACTTGGGTAAGGAATGACCATGCTTCTTTTCTCTTTTAATAATGCTTGTTGTTCTTGTTCTTGTTTCAACCATGGTTGCCTCTGCGTAGTTATTTGCGTTCTTGTTTTACTTTGTAAAACAGTAAGGGGAGATGGTTGCTAGCACATCACCCGCTACCCTCATTTTCCCATCCACATCTTTACCATATGGGGCCCTAACAAAATCTGATAATAGGTATAAATGCAAATCTAATTACTTGTCTCCTAAAATCAGGCATAACTTGCCGATCGGTCGACTTACAACACCGTTCTTCATCTTCAGTTTACTTGGTAGAGTGTGTCTGTTAACTTGACAACAAGGACAAGGTGAGCTCTGATTGGCTGTATGCAAATGAGTTAATTACTGGGGTCTGGAACACAAACACACGCACACACACACACACACGTGCGCATACACACATACACTCACACACGCACACACACACACACACACACAGGCCCACAAGCGCGCACATATGGGTCAACGACGTGCTTCCCTGTAGTTTCCGTCTACCAACTACACTCACAAGGTATTTATCGACCCGGAACTTTACAAGACATTTACCCAAGATGCCACGCAGTGGGACTGAACTCGAAACCACGTGGTTGCAAACCAACATGAAATGAAATGCTTAACTCAAGAATAGAACGCATAGCCCGGTCGAGGAATCGAAACGACAACCTTACGATCATGAGACCAGCACCTTTACCGCTAAGCTATTTGTCTCCACTAAACTGTTTGAAATGTAGGATAGAAGCAAGCTTGTGCGCTTGTGCAACATTGTGTGTATGTATGTGAGTAACATCGTGTGTATACTTATGTCAAAATAGGAATAAAATCAACCACAAACCTGTTTGCGCACTTTCCCATGGGTACATTGCTCCTTTTCGACCGTTCATGGCAGCCCTTGCTCGAGCAGCGTCTAAAGTACGGGTTCTGGTCTTCATAAGGACTTTAGCCAAGTCTGTACGGAACATGAGTACTGGAGGGAACATCCATATGTCTTGGTCCCAGAATATATGTCCACCATAGTCCTTTCAATATATACAGTGAAATAATAACAGGTTGGGTTGATTCTGTTGCTCCTGTTCACACACATTTACACACACTCACATTCAATCTGTACTCTTGTGGAATACAGCAAACAAGTAATTCACTTCTTCATATATATATATGTA
>NC_068991.1:67595054-67599440 GCF_001194135.2 Octopus bimaculoides
CAAAATAACAAGGAGTTTCTACCTCGTAAACAGGAGTTACACCACAGTCATTTTGTGATCTTTACTACCCTGGTATCTATTAACCAATTTATTTTGTCCGAGTTAATTATTAACTTAGAGAAAATAAATACATATAATAATATAAATATATATATATATAATTTTTTATGCGTCCTTTTAAAGCCTAGCTAGGCTCATGGGCCCGGTTTCCCGGTTTCTGTGGCGTATGTGTTCCCCCCAGCTGGACGGGACGCCAGTCCTTCGCAGCGTTACTCATGAAACAGGAAGAAAAAGTGAGTGAAAGTTGGGGCGAAAGAGTACAACAGGGGTCGCCACCACACCCAGCCGGAGCCTCGCGGATCTTTAGGTGTTTTCACTCAATAAACACACACAACGCCCGGTCTGGAAATCGAAACCTATATATATATAGACGATGGGCTTCTTTCAGTTTCCATCTAACAAATCCATTTACACAAATTTGGTCAGCCCTTAGGCTATAGGAGAAGATACTTGCTTAGAGTTTCATGCAATGGGACTGAACCCAGAACCATGTGGTTAGGAAGCAAACTTCTTACCACACAGCTATGTATGTATATATGTATGTATGTATGTGTTTATGTATGTATGTATGTATTGCTGATTTCAATCACTCAACTATGGCCATGCTAGGGTATTATCTTCAAGGATTTAGTCGAACGTATGGACCCCAGAACATATTTTATGTCAAACGAATAAGCTTTGGGACAAAGCATAAACACAGAGAAGGATACAGGCACACGCATATGCCAAATTTAGAACCAGAAGTGAACTTCTTAACCACAGACATATTGACATACATTTATACACGCACATACACACACGAAAATACAGAGAGCCAACAAAAAAACTTACATCTTCAGTTAATCCATGTGCCAAACCAGTCGGTGAGAGACCAACGAAATCTGTATCGCCAGAGGTATCATTTGACGGTAGAGAACTGAGAATGTAATATTGTGCTGCATATGTTATCTGTGCCAAATTATGGTCTCCTCTCACATCAATATAACCTTTCTTCCAAATTTCCAACCAGGCTTTGGTGTGTTCATTCATAAGGACATTTTTCTTGGCCATTTCCATTGCTACCAATCAAAATAAAGGAAAATATATGTTCGCCATTTTGATTTAATAAATAAAAAGATAGAATGCTTATTCATTCAAGATAAAGGCCGTCGACTTGGGCTGATACAACTTAGCACCGTTGTTGTCGAAGGAGTTGCTATTAGGATGCAATAAGGCGGGATAGATATTGCAAAGCATCTCGCCTGATGGGACCTAATTAGCTGTCTTATGTTGCTGAAATTATATTTAACTCAAAACACTTTACTGCTCTTGTAAGCTAACAAAATATATTTCATCAATGTGTACAAAAGGAATTTTTAACATTATCGTTTTTAACCAGGAATGACAAGCAGTGTCCATGGCCCGTTACAGGGTGTTCGAAACTGGTGTGATAGATGAAGGAATGTATGTTCAAACTAGACACATGACCTGAATGCTTGCAATAGAGTAAACTAATGGTTCTCAACTGGGGCCAACATTACCCCTTGATGGAGGTCCATATAAGATTTTGTTGTTAAAAAATTTATCTACAATAAATTGGTTATACTTCTATAATATACAAAATATTTTAATTTTTTTAATACAATTCCTAATAAAGAAGGAAGCGAGCTGGCAGAATCGTTAGTATTCAGGACAAAGCGCTTAACAGCATTCCATCCGTCTTTACGTTCTGAATTCAAATTCTATCGAGGTTAATTTTGCCATTCGTCCTCTCGAGTTCGATAAAATAAGTACCGATTGAACACTAGGACCGATGTAATCGACTTACCCCGTTTCCCTGAAATTGCTGGTTTTATACCAAAATTTGAAACCAATATTCAATTTATAAAATTATAAAATGATTTTTTAAACATCGAATGGCTAGGAGGGTCCATCTGCGTAAAATGGGGATCAAAGGAATCCAAAGTAGAGAAACACTGGTGTAGACTCTCCCAAAGGCATCCAATATGTCAGGTGATCATTTTAAACACGTGATGTATGAAGTTTGTAGCTCATGTTGGCCATGACAAGATATGAATGCAGAATATAAAGGGTCACGAGGCATCCATCTGGGTTGAGGTTCTTAGAGATGCCAATCTGCTGTCTTGGACAGGATTTTCAATATCGATTCCAAAAAGAACAACAAAGTTGACCTCAGCGGGATTTGAACTCGTATCGCAGGGAATAGAATCAAATGCTGCGAAGCATTCTATCCGACGCTCTAGTCAATTCACCGAAATAGTTGGCGCAAGTATGCCGCTTTATGGATCGAAGGATTATATTCCATAAATGCTGGTTTGTGTATCTAGACATAGGCGCGGGAGTGGCTGTGTGGTAAGTAGCTTGCTTACCAGCCACATGGTTCCGGGTTCAGTCCCACTGCGTGGCACCTTGGGCAAGTGTCTTCTACTATAGCCTCGGGCCGACCAAAGCCTTGTGAGTGGATTTGGTAGAAGGAAACTGAAAGAAGCCCGTCCTATATATGTATATATATATGTATGTATGTGAGTGTATATGTTTGTGTATCTGTGTTTGTCCCCCCCAACATCGCTTGACAACCGATGCTGGTGTGTTTACGTCCCCGTAACTTAGCGGTTCGGCAAAAGAGACCGATACAATAAGTACTAGGCTTACAGAGAATAAGTCCTGGGGTCGATTTGCTCGACTAAAGGCGATGCTCCAGCATGGCCGCAGTCAAATGACTGAAACAAGTAAAAGAGTAAAAGAGAGAGTAAAGAGTATACCATTAATTCTATACGCCTACATTTATCTAACTGGATGATGGATTTAACTGTTCGGGGTGAAATTAATCTGCAATAGGCTAACATCCTGTGCGGACATAGATGTGCAATGAAGACGTTTGCTTCGCAACTATTGGGGTTCATTTTCAATTTCACTGCACAACATCCTTGATATTCTTTTTCTACAATAGCCTCAGGTTGGCCAAAGCCTCGTTGGTTGGAATTTGTTAGACAAGAACTGTGTGGAAGCTCGTTCGAGCGTTACTCTTTCTAGCTTGGCTGACTGAATCACGGCTCATTTTATCATCGCTACCTGGTCATTCGGCGTCTTTAACAGGATCCATTCTGTTGCAAAAATTTGGCAGAGGTCTCCAGTTTGAGGATAGCTTACATCCATCAGTCTCGGAATCTCTGAAGAGAACGAGAAACGCTGCCTTTCCTCCTCTGAATAAACTATTTAAAAAAGCATTAAAAAAAAAAGGAAGTATGTTCATCTTTCCTTTGCTGAAATTCTATTCTGACATTTTATTAGAGACAGTTTTCTGAATAAGAACTAGAGCTACAAGACTGAGCGACAAACTAAGGCTAATATATTCTATAACTGCTGTTGTGATGGGTGATGGACATACTGCAAATATATTGATTTCAAATTTTGGCACAAAGCCCGAAATTTTTGGGGAGGAGGGGCAGTCGATTAGATCGACTCCAGTACGCAACTGGTACTTATTTTATCGACCTCGAAAGGACGAAAGGCAAAGTGGACCTCGGTGGAATTTGAATCCAGAACGTAAAGACAGATGAAATACCCGCTAAGCCTTTTGTCTGGCGTGCTAACGATTCTGCCAGCTAGCCGCCCTGATACTGAAAATATAATGAGGTGAATTCGTCTGCCTTCGAAACGAGATACTTTTACATAATTCTTGACATTTCCTTGATGAAGGACCATCGACAACAACTTAATGCTTTGACTGAAAAGAGGAAGATTTTTTTGAATGAAACGGGGGAAAAAAAATGCAGTGATTCGGTTATTTGCAACACGATTATGTCAGGAAAAATTGAAACTAAAAGGTAAAGATGACGACCAAGAAGAAAATTGCTTAATGTTAACTGAGGGCAGCTTATTGTGAACTTCTAGAAGTGAAACAAATATTAGTTATAATAGAAAAATTATTATAGAAAAAGTGAAATCCTCACGAACCTTTTTTATATGCATCAATAACTTGGTTTTTCTCGGTTCCTAACGCCGTGAGAAAATAAAAAGTTTTCTTTTTGTCTTTGGACAGGACTAGCTTAGACGGAACATTAGTGTAAATCATATGAACTGACTTATGTTTAGCATCATATTCTTCACTGTCAATGTTCTCACCATGGAAGTATCTAAAAGAAATTGTAATAATAATAATAATAATAATAATAATAATAATAATAATAATAATAATAATAATAATGATAATAATAATAATAATAATAATAATAATGATAATAATAATAATAATAATAATGATAATAATAATAATAATAATAATAATAATAATAATAATGATGATAATAATAATAATAATGATAA
>NC_068991.1:67600017-67600327 GCF_001194135.2 Octopus bimaculoides
TGTGTGTGTGTGTGTGTGTATGTGTTTGTGCATTTGTGTGTTTGTGTCGTGTTTGTCCCCCATCATCACTTGACAACCGATGTTGGTGTGCTTACGTCCCCGTAACTTAGCGGTTCGGCAAGACAGTCCGATAGAATAAGTATTAGGTTTACAAAGAATAGGTCCTAGAGTCTATTCGTTTGACTAAAATCCGCCCCCTTAAGGTGGTGCTCCAGCATGGCCACAGTTAAATGACTGAAACAAGTAAAAGAATAAAAGAATACACACACACACACACACACACACACACACACACACACACACACACACA
>NC_068991.1:67604269-67606130 GCF_001194135.2 Octopus bimaculoides
AATTTTTGAGAGAAGCCGGGTTCATTTTTAGTATTCTCGTTTGTGAGAGCTGTTGTTATTATTGCTACCTGCAGCCTACGGTACCATGCTATCTGTTCTTTCCAACTATCTTATAATTTCCTTATTATTTTTGCCGCGCCAAGAACGTGAAACTTTTATAACAATTCTACTGGGCACTCTATTCCGATTTCCTTTATATTCTTCTTGATGCTTTCCGATACTCTCCCCAAGGACCCAACAATAATTAGCACTAACTTCACATTCATTTTCTATTGCCGGGCTATTGCTGTCATATAACTTTCCTATAAATTTCTCATATAAAGTGATTACAAAAGAAATTATAAAATGCTGTAAAGTAAAACTCACGTATCGGTTTCAAAAAGTGTGTCGTCTATTGGCAAAAATATATCTTTATCTTTGAGCATCTGTTCATAATGTTCAAGATGCAAGCCATCTCCATTCTGCCCTGTAGTTGAACTGCACGAGTCGGAAGTTGCAGAAAACTTTCCTGTCAAACATGTTGGCCATAGTACGCAAATAATCAATGGCATCAAATGATGGGAATACATCTAAGAGAGAAATAAATAAATCACTCAATTCATCACGTTAATGAAAACAAATGAAAATGATTCAGCGGAACACATTTGAAGTAAATTAAGCAACATTTAAGGTCAAACATTAAACACGAATTTTAAGACGAATTACAACCAAATCTATAGTAAGAAGTTACTAATTTTTTGTTTTAGGAAATTCTCTTTCGGTTAATTTTCTACATTAACTGTATGTATGATCTCTTCTATAAAGCATCAACTGTATGTGCGTATAGAATCTCAGAAACATTAGTTGTATGTACGATCACAGCTTTGAAAATGTGTTTATAGATTAATAATGAGGAAGGGTAGTGCCTGAGGATGGTGGAAAAGAAGGGAGATCAGAATAGTCTTCACTGGAGTTCAAGTGTAAATATTTCCAATAGAGTTGATTCCCCTTAAGATATTCAAGAGCCAAGTGGTGGGGTTAAACAGGGTGAAGGATTAGTGCTGTCATCCAAAATATCCTCTCCTTATAAATATTTTCTTAAACATAGGCGCAGGAGTGGCTGTGTGGTAAGTAGCTTGCTTACCAACCACATGGTTCCGGGTTCAGTCCCAACGCGTGGCAACTTAGGCAAGTGTCTTTTACTATAGCTTCGGGCCGACCAAAGCCTTGTGAGTGGATTTGGTAGACGGAAACTGAAAGAAGCCCGTCGTATATATATATATATATATATATATATATATATATATATATATATATATATGTGTTTGTGTGTCTGTATTTGTCTCCCCACCATCGCTTGACAACCGATGCTGGTGTGTTTACGTCTCCGTTACTTAGCGGTTCGGCACTTTTACCGATAGAATAAGTACCAGGCTTACAAAAGAATAAGTCGTGGGGTCGATTCGCTCGACTAAAGGCAGTGCTCCAGCATGGCCGCAATCAAATGACTGAAACAACAGCGAAGTGGGCACAGACAACATCATCAGGACTTTATATGGGATTAGTTAATTCAAAACTATTTGAAATTAATTCAAAATCAACATTCTACCTTCTTAAAGAAGAAAGGATACACAGGTCAATGTAGTGCTTAATAGAGAAAACGTGGTGGACATGGTTGGGATGTCTTTGTTCATGGGTCTATGCTAAGAATACTACGGTAGCGGAATTTATTTTTGTATCCCCTTTATATTCAAAGCTGCCTTGCACAAACCCTTATACACGCTGTTAATGTGTTATTTATTCTATGTGTGAATATATGCATCAAATAGAGTCTGTATAGTGTCTACGTGTAAGAGCATGAGTGTGTGTGTGTGTGTGTGTG
>NC_068991.1:67607136-67611700 GCF_001194135.2 Octopus bimaculoides
GAAAACTAAAAGAAGCAGCACATATGCTAGGACACAACAACCTCCTAAGCAGTCCGAGTGCAGATATGAGTAGCATATGGGAACCGGTATTAAGGAAGGATAGAAAAATAATAGATTTATAAGCCCTAAAATTCACTCCATAATTGCCCACGGGCATATGGCGTAATGGTTAAGATCGCGGGGATACTAACCCCAAGATTCCGAGGTCGATTTCAAGCAGTGACCTGAACAATAACAATAATAATAGTAATAATAACTTCGAAAAATACCTTAGGAATGAGAACCCAGGTTCGAAATTTCCTCAAGACACCTGAAGAAGGCTGGAGGGTATATCATCCGAAACGTGTTATCAACAAGCAAGCTGAGGAAAAATATCCGTCGAATGTAAATAATGAGTTAAGTTAGTATCAACATATTTTAATGTAGAAACTTTTTGAGTACCGTCTGTAATTAAATATGTTATCACAAACACAACTAGTGTATATCACTGTATGTCGTTGATTGCCTCACATAGGCTCTTTATTTTGTGTCAAAAATTATCTGAAAGAACCATGTACTTTAAACTGAAGACTAAAGTGTTTTGTGATTGTTTATGCCAGCAAATGTCAGCTATCTAGATTCACAAATAATATATATTTATGTATGGGGAGGTTGGGGAAATCTAAGCTTTTAGAGTGCAATACTACTGCAAGAGCGACTGGCTTACAAGAAGAGGATTTCACTAGGAGGCTGGGCTGAAAAGTTCATAGGCTGACTATAAAGGAATGACGTTAGAGATGTGTTCTCTTGCATTAGTTACAGTTCTTCATATTAATAAACGCATTGTTTGTATCCACGTAAACTGACATCTGACTGTCCAAAGATGATTTTAAAGTAACTAGTAGTGACTTTTCTAGAAAATGGATAAAATTTCGCATCGTGGTGTTATCAAGTAAATTCAGAAAAAAAGGGTTTAATCCCCACCGACATTCATGCTGACATGGTTTCAAATTTTGCCACATGGGCAGAAATTTGGGGGTGGGGATGAGTCGATTACATCGACCCCTGTGATTAACTGGTACTTATTTAATCACCCCCGAAAGGATGAAAGGCATAGTCGACCTCGACGGAATTTGAACTCAGAACGTGAAGACGGACGAAATACCGCAAAACATTTCGTCCGGCGTGTTAACGATTCTGCCAGCTCGCCGCCTTAATGCTGACATGGTTGCTACGTTAGGAGTCGATGCTCCAGCTTTACCAACAGTGCAAAAGTAGGCAGCTGGATTTAGGAGGGGAAGGGTGATTCTTGAAGATGACTCAACGTCTGGACGTCCTGCAACTGTCACCATCGCCGGAAACAAATCGTCTTCACCACATGGGGATGGATGTGAGGTAACTCACTACAAAATCAAGTAGCCAATGCTTATTACCATTTCACGTGAGAGATTTGAGAAGATTCTGGGCAATGAACTTGGTATGACGAAGATTTCTGTTCGGTGGGTGCCACGTCTTTTGACACCAAATTTAAAGCGCACCAAGCTGATCACATCACGGGAAAATCTGACATTGTTCCAGGCAGTTTCGGTATGTTTCCTTGGACGTTTCCTAAGCCAGGATGAGTGTTGGCTTCATCACTTTGAAACAAAGAGACAATCCATGCCGTGGAAACACCCCTCCTCACCTGCTCCAAAGAAAGCCACAGTCATTTCATCTGCAGAAAAGGTGATGGCCTGAGTTTTTCCGGATGCAAAAGGCATTGTGTTTATTGACTGTCTTCAACAGGGCCACTCCATCAAAGAAGAGTTCTATGCCAACTTGCTGAGGCAATTACGAATGGCTATCAAAACCAAATTCCCAGGAAAACTGACGAAAAGTCTTGTTTCATTAGGACAATGCTCCAACACACAAATCCTGGGTTTCAATGGTTGCAGTGAGTGACCGTGACTTTGAACTGGTTGATCACCCTTTATATCTTCCTGACTTGGCCCCTTGTGACTATTATCTGTATCCGAACATAAAAATCACTTGGCTGGGCTCCAATATCGCAGTGATGATGACGTCATATCTGCTGTTGAAGTCTATTTTGAATGGAAGAAGTGTGTGGACTGCAAGAGGGTCTATGTTGAAAAATAAACCTCATTTGGTCACATTCCATGACAGCATCTTCCTGAGCCTATGAAATTTTCATCGGTTCTGACTCTAAATGCAGATTCCGCGATAAATTTAATGAAACAATAGACCATCGCGCCTCGAGATGTCCTGTGCTGACACCAAATGAATACAAAAATCGCCACGATAGGGTAGGACAGTATTTACATTGGAAAATTTATAAACACTGCAAAATCAGCATTCCTGCTTACGGAGCCAGTCGTTGAAGGTAAAAATGTCACTATCCTCTGGGTTTTCCAGTCAACACCGACAGAACGATCCAGGCTAATCGACCAGACATAATCATTAAAGACTCAGAAGAAAATACTTATAAACTAATAGATGTAAGTGTTCCTACTAATAAAAATATATCTGTACAGGAATTTGACAAATAAGTAAATATAAGGACCTGGAAATTGAAATACAAAAGATGTGACATCTTAAAGCGAGAACTGTTCCTGTTATTGTGGGTGCCTTTGGTATGATAAGAAAGGGATGTCAGAAACATCTAGGTAATATCCCAGGAGAACCATGTCTCAGAGAAATCCAAAAGATTGTGCTGACAGGTATTACCCACATCCTTAAAAAAACTCTATCAGTTTCAATGTATGTGTTGTATTACATGGAGATATTTCGCTACAGCCCCTGCCACTTGCCCTCCCCAAGCTTTCAGTCATACTGTAACATCTCTTCTCCTTCACTCGCCCTAGGACACTGGGTGTATCTCGGCGAGCGATTGTAACACACATGAAGATTAAAAGTAAATAATAATAATAATAATAATAATCTAAACAGCTTAGACAGAAAGATAAGGAAGTTGCTAACTAGATGTAGGTCACTCCGCCCAAAAAGATTGTATGCACCAAGAAAAAGAGGAGGAAGAGGACTTATTCGATGCGAATACAGGATTAGAGCAGAAAAAACAGCATAGCATGTTGTAAAAAATGCCACAGAACCGCTATTATTAGAAGTAAGAAGGTCAGGCTTTTGTAGGATGAATGATTGCAAAGATAAAGCACTATACAAGAAATTGAAAACAAATGAAACTGAAAATAGGTGTGTAAAGAAAAGAATGAATGGTCAATTTCATAGAGATGTTGAAGATAAGACAGACAGAGAAAAAAGGTGGCTGTGGATGACTAAAAGTGATTTAAAACCGGAAACGGAGGCTCAAATCTGTGCTGCCCAAGAGCAAGCACTAAGAACAAACTACATAAAATACAGAATAGACAACAGAGCAGAAAGTGATGAGTGCAGAATCTGTGGACAAAACGGTGAAACCATATGGCATATTATGAGCCAATGTACGCCATGAGCCCAGAAGGAATATAAGAGACACCACGACAATATAGCCAGGCTTGTCCATTGGACACTTTGCAACAAGTAAGGACTTGACAGAGCAAAAAATTGGTACGACCACAAACCAAAACGCATCGTCGAAAATGGAAAAGCAAAGATCCTATGGGATTTTATGATTCAATGCGACCATGAGATAGAGAATAGGAAGCCGGACATTAATTGAGAAACAAAACAAACTATGCTGGATCATAGATATAGAATGTCCACCTGACAACAAGGTATGCGATAAAGAAGAAAGAAAAGTTGAGAGATATGACAGGTTAGCTTGGGAAGTTAAGCAGTTGTGGTCGATGAAAAAGGTAACAGTAGTACCAATAATTGTTGGAGCCCTGGGAACAGTGAGCAAAAATCTCAAGAAGTACGTGGAACAAATAGGGGCTGCAATAAGGGTGGAGCACTTGCAGAAAACAGCACTGCTTGGAACTGCTCAAATACTCCGGAAGGTGCTCGAAAAATAAGAGGTGTTACCTTAGTTCAGTGGTAGTGAACAGCTGACACGGTAGTACGTCTCCAGCGTTAGAAGCTGTGCAAAGGCAATAATAATAATAATGATAATAATAATGATTAGCGTATTGTATATACTGCTCAGGTGTACTAATACTTCGTCAGAAAAAGGGATCAAAAGCGGACAGGAAGCAACAATAAGCCATGAAAGCATCGCAGATATTTGGCTTACCTTCGAAGGAAATACGCTGCTCACCTAATATGACAAACGTCTGAGTTTCTGCGTGAAAGATAAAGAAGTAATGAATAGCCTATCCTGCAACAAGTTTAAATTTGTTATCTAGAATGTTTACAGGAGTAGTGACAGAATTAGTAGAGTATTTAATACGTGGTGGTGGTGGGAGAGAGATGAACTTACTATCTGTGCAATAACGAACCTGGCGGTGACGATAGCGGTGGCAGTTGTGGTGTGGTGATGGTGGTGGCGCCCGAACGTGGTCGCTCGGTCTGCTTGAAACAACAGCTAAATTTCATGCATGTTTCATGATCACAACGGAGGGATTAGAATAATGTAGTTTGAGGTGTTGACGCAATATCCGGGAGAAATACGTATTGTGTAAGTATTTCACAA
>NC_068991.1:67612801-67613389 GCF_001194135.2 Octopus bimaculoides
GTTAATGCCGCCAATGTCGGTACTGTGCAGCCCACTGTAGTCATGCCTGACGGTGGCGGGCGGTGGGGAGAGGCCCTCGAGCAGGACGACAACAACGCAAGTCGTAAGCGGCCAGTCGACGTCGTACCGTGTCGTTGCTGATGGGTCGCTGTCCAGTGCCAATGGTCTCGCGAGGTGTCACGCTGGCCGGTCTGAAGCGATCACGGAGGTGTTGCAGGTGGATGAAGCGGACCTGCCTGGGCGGGGTCACCCGAGGGTGCCTTCTGCGGGCACGGTCTGCAGCGCTGTTGGTGTTGTTGTATCGCTGTTGGTACTGACATGGACATTGTAAGCTTTCGCAACAACCAGAGCACGCTGTTCGGGTTGCAATCGGCCATAGTTTGTTCTCCTTGCGCTGTTGACAATCGGGTCATACCTGATGCGTCCAAATTACGAATGCCAGGAACGCGGTTCAAGTTGATTTTTATACCCATAACCTTCACGAGACGCACGTGCATTTCGGTTTTCATGACAATTGTTTGTGACTGCCACCCACGGCATTCAACGCAGCTCCGTTTTGGCGCCTCGTTTCAAGGAAAGTTGAAAGGT
>NC_068991.1:67613880-67617783 GCF_001194135.2 Octopus bimaculoides
CACACACACACATATATATGTATGTATGTATATATGTATGTATGTATGTATGTATGTGTGTGTATATGTTTTTGTTCTGTGTTTGTCCGCCCAACATCGCTTGACAACCGATGCTGGTGTGTTTACGTCCCCGTAACTTAACGGTTCGGCAAAAGAGACCGATAGATTAAATACTACGCTTACAAAGTATAAGCTCTTGGGTCGATTTGCTCAACTAAAGGTGGTGCTCCAGCATGGCGCAGTCAAATGACTGAAACAAGTAAAAGAATAAAAGAATATAAACATGACACTTGAAAAAATGGCGTTTCTTTTGCAGTTCAGTGTAACATTCTTTTATTAGACTCAAACATTTTGCTCAACGTAACTTAAACTTTCCAAGTACACTCTCATTATTCTTACTTGCTATTAGATCGATTTGGTGATCTACCAATTAAATATTGCAGTGATACGCTATTTGTATACAATATTTGGTTTAATTTGTTTGTTTCACTGTTGCATTTTGGGTACTGTCCTTCATAAATAGTCTAGTATCCAAAATGCATTTGAGTTTGCGCAACTGTTAGCATTTTTGATTTTTCATAATCAGTTAGACCGGGTTTAAAGTATGCCTGTCTATACTCAATCACAATACTTGCATATTGTAATCTTCTTTCTCCAGATAACCCCGTTAAACTGACATTCACAAGTCCACTCCGGAACCATGTGGTTGGGAAACACTCTTCTTGCGCATATAATATCTTTATTTATTTATCTATTTCGGGTTATATCTCTAGATTTCATATTTATTTGTTTTAAACCATTGATTCTTAACCAATGCGCTGGCTGGAGGGTTCGATGTAAACACAGACGAAGGCGGCGAATGTCTAAGGAGCGCTACGGAGGGTCCTGGACATATAGAGATGTCTTGATGTTTCGAGGATATATAATAGTGAAAACAGAAATGAAACTCATTGTTTAAACACATAAAAAAAAAACAAAAAAAACAGAAAACGAAAAATTCTTATCGGTGCTAAGATATGTCGTCATTTCTTGTTTACCAAGGTTCAACATAATTTCATTATTTCAGTACTCGCCTTCTTAAATAACAATTTCAATGGAAATTGAAGAGAGAGAGAAAGAAAGAGAGGGAGAGGGAGAGAGAGAGAGAGAGAGAGAGGGGGGGGGGAGAAAGAGAGAGAGAGAGAGACTCAAACCACGCAAGAGCGAAAAATAGTGGCGCATGTTAGTTGGGAAAGTTAGTAAAAATATATATATTAATATAAACACACACACACACACACACACACACACACACACACACATATATATATATATATGTGTGTGTGTGTGTGTGTGTGTATATTTATTTATTTATTATAGAGGTGAACTCTATTCAAGAAACAACAGCATAGGGTTCAATTTATTGAGCGATTAGATTAAAGTATTGATTTGAAAGAGACAAGTTCCAGGGTCATCAATACTCATCTAAGCCGACACATATCTAAATATATCGAAAAAGAGAGAGAGAGAGAGAGAGAAAGAGAAGGATAGTTACATATACATACACATTTAAAGACACTCGTGTATAGATATATAATTGCAAAAAAAAACAAAAAAACGTACCAAGGGAGATTACTTCTATTGCCATTATCAAGTTACCTCCCATGGTTTAAAAAATCCGACAACTGCACGGCTGAAGGGTTAAAGCATAAAATCATGTAAAAACGTTAAAATTTCGAACAACTGAAATGCAGGCTGTCCCAGAATTAACTATCTCAGTGAAATGGGAGAATATGTGTTAAAAACGTGTAAATTTTAAATTTTGCTTACAATTTTATAATTTTTTTTTATAGTTTTATTTTCATGCCTGTTGAAGACCACTTATGTGTTCACGACAGCTTTTTTTCAATTTAGTTGTCATCATTTTTTTTCTACCTCCATCCCACAGGATGAAGCAATAATTTAGCTGAACTCAAAGAGAGCATTCAGTTAGCAGTGCAGGCGATAACTCCTGAAATGGTTCAAAATGTGTTTCACAGCGCTAAGGATAGATTTGAAATTTGCAGGGATACAGACAGAACACATTGAAAATTTTCAATAAAGTTTTAACGTAAGATTTACGGAGATGTACTTTCAAAGCAAATGACCTGATCTGAGATCGTGTGCTAAAACAAAAACAATTGTAGCATGGAAGGTGTTTATAAGCCATTTAAAAACATACAAAAACCGTTAGATTCACTTCATCGTTTAAATTTAATTCGTCAGTGAACAAGTTGCGGTCTCAAAGCGACGGAAATATTTTGGCAAATTAAATTTGAAGAGAATCTAACGGTTTCTTTTAGTATTTTTAAATGGCTTATAAACATCTTCCACGCTGCAATTGTTTAACGTAAACAGAAATTGTCATTTTTTTTTTTAATTTGCCCAATTTCATTGAAATAAATAGTTATTTCTGGGACCCTTTTTACTGTACTAGACCAGTAATTAGGCAAACTTGGAATCAGAAGTGTCCCGGATTTCTGGATTTTCCGGTTTTCTGTCAATAATCTAAATATATACTTAAAATCTAAAGTAAGCTATAATTCAAAGCAGGGTCTGAAAATATTTACTAATCCTGTACCATGTATGCAGAATGCATATACAATGAAAATTAAATGATGGACAATAAGGGAACATAATTTTATTTCATAGTTCAAATGGCCCAGTGGTTAAAGCATCGGGCTCACAATCATGAGGTAGTGGGTTCGATTCCCGGACCGCGCTGTGTTCTGTATTCTTGAACAAGACACTTTATTTCACGTTGCTCCAGTTCTCTCAGCTGTAGAAAAGAGTTGTGACGTCACTGGTGCCAAGCTGTATCAGCCTTTGCCTTTCCTTGGACAACATCTGTGGTGTGGAGAGGGGAGGCTGGTATGCATGGGTGACGACTGGTCTTCCATAACACAACCTTGCCCGGACTTGCGCCTCGGAGGGTAACTTTCTTGATGCAATCAATGATAATGATGACAAAAGCGATAACATCAGCTGCCATGATAGCGCCGATAACATCTCTAACAACACCGACAACGATGGCTATAACACCATCAACAGCGCCAGCAACAACGCCAGCAACAATGATGTCCTCTACGCCAGCATTAATGGTACCGACGCCAGTACCAACAACAACGCCAGTTTTAACATTGCCAACACCACCACCAACACCAACACCAACAACACCAGCACCACCACCACCAGCAGCAGAAGCAGCAGCGTCAACATCAACACAAATAGCATCGCCAACACCCCACACACGATGATACATCGGACGTTCGGGAAACACGTTCAAGCAGCGACTCTACAGACACACATCCTCTTTCAGGATCCCACGGAGGAGACATGCTGCGTCCTTAGCTAGCCATGTATGTCTGTTGAAAGACGACGGAACTCTAAGCGTAATATCGTGGAAGATTCTAGAAAATCCAGGCCCCTACATCAATGGGACCAAGCGTTGTAAACTGTGCATAACCGAACTAACGAGACTATCAAAGGAATCCCACGACCCGGGGAACGTCCTTAACGCCAGGACGGAAGTCGTCGGACCCTGTTTGCACCTCAGGTAATTCCTGCTGGCGTCCTGGGATCCACCAGCTAACAGGGTCAATTACGTAACGAAGTCTTTTTCTCCTCCATTTTCGAGAGAGGCCACTTGCTAGAGAGGCCACAGGCCAACGGGTTTAAGGTCTGAACAAACGCCGTGAAGCTTAGCGCCTTATGGACGCGAGATCCAGGGTAACACTATAGACCGGCCCTATCTATCTATCTATCTATCTATCTATCTATCTATCTATCTATCTATCTATCTATCTATCTATCTCTGTGTGTGCGTGTATGTGTATGCATGTATGTGTATGTGTATGTATATATGTATCCAGAGTATATATACAT
>NC_068991.1:67619486-67621963 GCF_001194135.2 Octopus bimaculoides
TATTTTATATACTGTATAATAAAATAATAATGATAATAATAATAATAATAATAATAATAATAATAATAATAATAATAATAATAATAACAATGATGATGATGATGATGATGATGATGATGATGATGATGATTTATTTTATTTTTATTTTGATATGTTTTATTTTTACGTTTAATTTCCTCGCTTATGGTTCTCCATTCCCGATCCACCGCTATGCTGTCTTCAAGGTTTCCTGTTGTTGTTGTTGTTGTTGTTGTTTTTGTGGTTGTTGTTGTTGTTGCTGTTGTTATTGTTGCTGTTGTTATTTACTACCATCATCATCACCATCGTCATCGTCGTCGTCATCGTCGTCGTCGTCGTCGTCGTCGTCGTCGTCATCCACATCATCGCCAAAACCACCGAAACCATCGCAATAAATATATAACCCACTCGATAAACAGAAATAATGACGAAGGTATGAAACAATAAAATAACTGGTTAACTATGCTGCACACAGCATACAAATCAGATGTGGTGTTGAGTCACGTGTTATTTAATTCGCAAGCCTAGCACGCACGCGCACACACACACATACACACACACACACACTTACATACGTACAACAAGGCCTTTACCTGTATGATTACTCACTTAAAAGGTTGATGTGTTGCTTGATGTTTCTCAGTTAAATGAAATTTACTCCTAAGTTTGAGAAAATAAACAAAAACCTTGCGGAGAATGTCAGCGATTTTCGAAGGCAAAATGGCTGCCACAAGCGGAAACGACTTTGTTTCAAAACAGGTGTGCAGTCTGAGGATGACTTCTCCCTTCCCGCTCACTAGTAACGAAGGCTTTATCATAGGCGCTGCTCTTTTCCCTCTGACTAACTGATTGAAAGGCGGGGGGCTGGCAGAATCGTTAGCACGCCGGGCGAAATGCTTAGCGGTATTTCGTCTGCCACTACGTTCTGAGTTCAAATTCCGCCGAGATCGACTTTGCCTTTCATCCTTTCGGGGTCGATTAAATAAGTACCAGTTACACATTGGGGTCGATATAATCGACTTAATCCGTTTGTCTGTCCTTGTTTGTCCCCTCTGTGTGTAGCCCCTTGTGGGTAGTAAAGAAATAAGAATCGTTAGCACGCCGGGCAAGATGCGTAGCGGTATTTCGTCGGTCTTTGTGTTCTGAGTTCAAATTCCACCGAGGTCAAGTTTGCCTTTCATCCTTTCGAGGTCGATAAAATAAGTACCACCTGAATACTGTCTGGTCGATGTAATCGACTTAACTATTCTTGGATATAAGTATAAAAACTGTATCGTTTTGCCAGGCCGTGTCAAGCCTGGCAGACTAGGCTCATCAAACAAGTTTGATCTCAAGTTCAAATTTACGGCCTTCACATACAGGGTGACTAAAAAGAAAAAACAACAAAAAAAAAACAGAACCCATAAAAATTTTATCAAATCCTACAAAAGTCCGGCAAACTTCTGGAAATTTGCTGGACTTAAACTTCTGTCTGTGTACGATCATTCCATTTGCATAAAAGTCATGTTCTTTTTCAAAATATGCTCCAAATGGCTACCGTAGCATTGGAGGCACACTTGCATACATCGCACAAAATCGTCAATTACTCAAACACATTTCTGGTTGGGGATTTCCCTGAATTCTGCTACGATTGCCGTCTTCAGTTCACAAATCGTTTGAGGGCTATTCTGGCAAACATTATCCTTGAGATACCTCCACAGATAAATATCTAGGGGGTGGGGGAATTCAAGTCCGGTGAATGCGGTACCCACTCAACATCACACTTCATACTGATCACTCTCTCCTGAAATCGTTCGTTCAGCCAGGTTAGGGAGTCATTTAATGTGTAGGGGGTGGCCCTGTCTTGCTGGACCATCTATCCCTCTGCGTCGTCCCAGTGATGCTCAACACTTCCTCAGCACTGCCACATAGCGCTACGTATTTGTGGGTTCTGTTTTTCTTTTTTTTATTGCAAGATTGTAGTTGGTGGAGAGAACATGCTGAGGCCTTCGTTCTGCAGTGGACTGAATATAGACAATCCAATCCAATGCGATTCGAAATAAATAACTAAATAAGATAAAAGATCCATTATTTAAATCACTTATTCAGAGCAGCTAGAACAGACAAGGACTTCTGTAACAGATGAAAGGAAAGGGAAAAGTGATGCCGAGGACGGTGGTCTGGCTGCAAATGCTTCCAATAGAGTGGGCTCCACTAAATGTACTCAAATATCAGGTGTTGATATCGGATTAAACAGAAACGCAATCCTTAATCGATGAGCTGATAGATTGAGAAGGCTCATTGGAGAGGTGTGAGGATTGAGAATAACTGTGAATTCTCACAACTACCTGATGAACAGTTATGTGAAACGCTGAGTAACAGCTTGTGAAGGTTTTTTTCACCTTCAGTAAAAGACTTTCTTATTTCTCCTTTAGTATTCGAGCACTATTTATGCACCTATGTTCTCACAGGCGTGTGTG
>NC_068991.1:67625970-67627383 GCF_001194135.2 Octopus bimaculoides
ATTATAGAGAGTAGAGCATAAAAGAATTTTATTGGTTGGTCATAGAACTGTTGCTTTCAAAATAGATAGATGCAGGGGGTTTTCGGTAAAGGAGATATATTGGTTCCAGATAAGCAGGAAAAGAAAGGGGGGGGGGGGAATGAAAGAGGGAAGAAGTGAGAAAAAAGAAATGATCGATATTAATCTGTATAAAAAATATGAAACACCTATTTTAATAAGCGGGTGTGCTAGGCATGTCAAAGAGATATGAATATGTGAATCTAGGAAAGTCGTCAAAGAGATATGAGTATGTGAATATAGGAAAGTCAGAAGAAGACAGCCAGGAAGCAGAAAAAGAGAAAAGGAAAATTGAAATATAAATTAAATGAAGTTTATTGCTAATATAAAAGGATGGAAATAGAAGAGAAAAAGGAAAAAAATGTTCTTGAAATTTGGAGTTTTTAATGGTGTTAATAAGACAATGCGTCATGCGAAATAGAACGGGTGAAAGAAAAAAAGAATTATTTGAAGATGCAAAGAAGACTGTGGTAAGAAGTTTGCTTCCCGACTCCTACTACACGGTTCCGGGTTCAGTGCCACTGTGTGGAACCATCGGCAAGTGTCTTCTGCTATAGCTTCGAGCCGAGCCGACCAAAGCCCTGTGAGTGGATTTGGGAGACGGAAACTGAAAGAAGCTCGTATCTATCTATCTATCTATCTATCTATCTATCTATCTATCTATCTATCTATCTATCTATCTATCTGTCTGTCTGTCTGTCTGTCTATTTGTCTATCTATCTATCTATCTATCTATCTATCTATCTATCTATCTATCTATCTATCTGCCTGCCTATCTGTCTGCCTGTCTTTCTGTCTGTCTGTCAATGTATCTATCTCTCTATGGCAGCGTCTTTTTGTGTATATGTGTGCACGCAGAAGCTGCGTACAAGTGTGCATGCATGAACACGTACCTATGCATGCATTGACGAGTGTTTATAATATATGCATGTCGGGTTAAAGAAACACCAAAAATATAAACAAAATATTAAAGAGAAATTAAAGAACAACCACGAACAACAAAGAACCATAAAAAACGCATAAAAAAATTAACCAGAAAAACAAAATGGTGTAAAAGATAACACAAAAAATGGAAACCAGCGTCTTTCGTTCTCTAGTCTTTAGAGATAGAATAAATCGTGAGGTGATTTAGAAATCTATGTCACACTTCTGCAAAAGACTATATTAAAATATATACACGCATAAATTGTACAAATTTGATCAAATAGTTATTTCCACGTCCATGTTTGAAATTTGTTTTGTTTTTCTTTTTCCAACTTCTTCTTCTTCTTCTTCTTCTTCTTCTTCTTCTTCTTCTTCTTCTTCTTCTTCTTCTTCTTCTTCTTCTTCTTCTTCTTCTTCTTCTTCTTCTTCTTC
>NC_068991.1:67628146-67633347 GCF_001194135.2 Octopus bimaculoides
ATATATAAACAAGGATGTCCAGGCATCAATACATTACGGCCGTTTCGAGCGGCTCCATTTAATCACTCAATGAAAACATTACATCAATTTGAAAGAAACCGCTCTCCTCAGACGTAGATGACCATTTAGATTTCCAACATAAAGAATAAACCATTGAAAAAAAAAACATTATATCAATACTAAAAACCAAAATGCTAACATTGCTTCCTTATGTTATATTTGTGGCAGAATGATTTTAGAAAAAAATACATTCTTATTAAGCCTATTATAATTTAGAGAGTAGCAGAGAAAAATTGTGGGTATCAAGAAATCAGAGAGGTGAAATAATTATTTATATTTAGAAGGTTTTATGCAGCATGTAGTCTACAACCATTTAAAATTATCACCATCAATTAGAACACAGTTATCGGCTCCCAATGGATTTAATTCTAAATGGTTGTAGACTACAGGCTGCATAAAACCTAAATATAAATAATTATCTCACCCCTCCGATATCTTGACACTCACTATTTTCCTCTGCTACTCTCTAATTTATAGTAGGCTTAATAAGATATGTAGTTGTTTTTAAACTCATTCTGCCACAGATATAGCATAAGAAACTATGTACTCGTTATGGCTTCTAGTACTGATATAAATTTGTTAAAAATGGTTTAGAGAGAGAGAGAGAGAGAGAGTGTCTGTTCTAATTGAAGTTAAATGAGATTGGGGAAATTGGTGAAGGGTGAAAGTGTATTATGTAGTGTCAAAAACGTAAAATTTGAAACAGGAGGAGACAAATGCTATTTTTGTGGTTTCGTAGTAGAAGGAAGACAGCGCTAATTGTCCTTTTCGTAGCCTCTGAGGAAAGAAAGCCTTGTTCGAAAGAAGAGAGGAATTTATTCTTTTCTACTCTAGGCACAAGGTCCGAAATTTTTGGGGGAGGTGGCCAGTCGATTAGATCGACCCCAGTACGCAACTGGTACTTAATTTATCGACCCCGAAAGGATGAAAGGCAAAGTCGACCTCGACGGAATTAGAACTCAGAACGTAAAGACAGACGAAATACGGCTAAGCATTTCGCCCGGTGTGCTAACGTTTCTGCCAGCTCGCCGCCTTATCATAATACAATGCGTATTATCTCACACAACACTACAACACATACAAGCAGGCCATAACCACGTGTCGTCTGTCACGTGTGGCGAGAAACGGATGAAGCCTAGCATCCAGGAACAAAGGATTCACATGGTTTCTTATTTCTTTACTGACCAGAAGGGGCTACACAGAAAGGGGACAAACAAGGACAGACAAACGGATTAAGTCGATTACATCGATCCCAGTGCGTAACTGGTACTTATTTAATCGACCCCGAAAGGATGGAAGGCAAAGTCGACCTCGGCGGAATTTGAACTCAGAACGTAGCGGCAGACGAAATAGCGCTAAGCATTTCGCCCGGCGTGCTAACGTTTCTGCCAGCTCGCCGCCTTAACATAGTTTCTGCTTATTCAATCTGACTCACAGTGTTTTGGTCTTCCGAAGCTGTAAGTAGAAGAGACTTGTTGAGAAAGAAAGAAAAAACCAAAAAAACACGCAGCAGAATTGAACTTGAAAAATATAAAACAGTAATATAAAGTAGCTGAGGAATTTGGCTAAAAAGTCATCTTAGGTTAAGTATGACTGAAAAATCATCTTTAGATGGAATGTAATGAATAAAAGACAAAATGCACATGTGTCATTGGTAAGGTGTGGAGGCGCAATGGCCCAGTGGTTAGGGCAGCGGACTCGCGGTATAGGATCGCGGTTTCGATTCCCAGACCGAGCGCTGTGAGTGTTTACTGAGCGAAAACACCTAAAGCTCCACAAGGCTCCAACAGGGGATGGTGGCGAACCCTGCTGTATTCTTTCACCACAACTTTCTCTCACTCTTACTTCCTGTTTCTGTTGTGCCTGTAATTCAAAGGGTCAGCCTTGTCACACTGTGTCACACTGAATATCCCCGAGAACTACGTTAAGGGTACACGTGTCTGTGGGGTGCTCAGCCACTTGCACGTTAATTTCACGAGCAGGCTGTTCCGTTGATCGGATTAACTGGAACCCTCGACGTCGTAAGCGACAGAGTACCAACAACAACATTGGTAAGGTGTTATTGTGGGAATCACTTATTGTAAAGAGCTTTAAAAAGAGATGTTACTCTTTAGCAAACAGGAAAAAATAGTGGGTCTAAACTTTAGAGTGTCTTAAAGCGCTCAAGTAAGCATGAGAAGAGTAATCCAGAATTGGGGTTATGGAGTGGTTTAATCGGAAATTAATGTATTAATGTTTCTTGTCCTTACACACACACACACACACACACACACACACACACACACACACACACACACACACACACACATCTGCGAAAAGTCGGCAAGAATGAGAATATAATAAATGGTTTTCCACTTGATATCATCTACTTAAGGGGGTTAGAGAAAATTTTAGATTAAGTAGTGTCAAATAGTTTGACTTGATAGCGAAATGTATAAAACGAGTTTTTAAAGACTTTATACTGTTAATCCAATGTGTGATTTATTGACTGTCCTAATGCTAACACTACATAGCAAATAATTCCTTTATAAGTACATTTACGGTAGAATGAACATGGGTTACTTGAATGAATTGAGTTGCAGGGTCGGCGGGAGGTTATGCGAAGGAAAATTGATTGAATAACAAACTTGTATTAATGATATTGTGATATTTATGACTGAGGGTTGGGAAAAAATGAGTAACAAGTTTAAAGGTTTAAGAAGATTTTAGTAACAAGGCTGCTGGGTAAGCAGAGGACTAAACAAAGAATGGTGGAGTTCCATTTTTGTTCCGCGTTAGTGACGTTTAACTTTTGATATATTGAGTATTTACTGTAAATTCGCTTCGAGTTAGCTCCCTGTTCTATTATTTTGAGCCTGCTGTTGGTCGAATACAATTGTAAGATAAAGAAGATTAGGGAAAAGGGGAAATTGTTAATTTTGTCACCGTGGTCCATACTGGAAAAATATTGTTGTAGAGTTTGAGTAAACACACACATATATACATGTGTATGTGTGTGTATGTTTGTGAGACTGACGAAGATGAGCAAGCCGAAACTTTGAATATGTATGTGTGTACTACTTTGTTATCTCCCCTTCTTCTTAACTCTCCTGTGTAACCTTTCTGTCCGGCATTCGCCATGATAGATCGCTGACCACTACACATATTTTTCTCTCTCCTTGTTTCTTTCCTTATTTCTTTCTGTGTTCCTTTCTGTTAAAGAGCGTAGGCTCGAAACGTTAAAGACTTTCTCTATTCCCGAGCGTTATACTAATACATCCATTTGTTGTTTACACCACCTGTCTTCGTCTGTTGTTTTTTCTTGAATTCTTCCATACACACACACACACACACACACGCACATACATTTTATATATATGTATAAATATAACACGTTTGTATATACATATATATATATGTTTGTGTATATGTGCGTGGCGTGGTATGGTGTGGTGGGGAGCAAAGTGTAGGTGGAAGCCTAACGATGGCCGACCATTTGATTTCATAGTCACCGGTATGTCAAATGGACCACGTTGTGCGGTTTAAAGTCGAAATATCGAGGAGGAAAGCTGGACACCACCTGACAACTTCTGGTTGAAAGCCACAGTCATAGTTAAGTGACTACTATCTCCAACAGATGTATCTTACAGAGTGTGTGTGACTTTTTTTTACATGTAGATATATTTTACTTATATGTATAACTGTACATATATATGTGTATGTACACACGCTTGTATATACATACATACATACATACAAAATATATTTATAAATATATGTGTTGGAAAACAGGGTTAAGGACAGTAGTTCTGTGAAGGAATGATTGGATTACCTGTTTTATTATGGAGGCCCTCAGTGGGTAAGTGTTGGTGACGATGATGGGGATGATAATGATGACGATGATGAGACGATCATCCATAGTCAATGTTCCATTCTTTGTGCTACTTCGCTGTCAATACTCTATTCTCTAGGATAAACAAGCCAAAGCTGACGAAATTTCAACAAAACCTATTAATAATAACATTAGTAATTCAAAAAGACCACGGCGTTACCAAAAGCTATGAACGTGGTAGATCGGTTCTACTCTCAACTCCTGTCTGACGTATTTGGACAAGCCTATCTTGCAGAATAATACCGATGAGTGGCGGTAACATTTGTTCATGTAACTGAGGGTTATGCTCACGGAATTGATACCGGTCGGTTTTCTGAAACACGTGTACATTATAATAAAGCAGGAATTCCGAATAAGTTTTCTGCTTTCCTTCGTATGTTTATCTGTGTATAAATTAATAAAATTAAATCATAGGTTTAAAGTTTATGTTGTAGAACTTAAACAGATGTATATACATCACGGTATTATATTCTCACACAGAAAAAAAAAATGATTGTTTTGACATGTTTCATAGCTCATTGGTCACTCAACACAATATATGTACCTCTCGTTCTTCTGTCTAAGTAAAGAACTTGCAGCAATTACCATTTAAATCAAATACAAGAATTTCGCTGGACCAATTTGCATATAGTACGTTTGTCGGATAAACTTAATATGGTAAAACTATCGTTTTTAAAGCCTTCATTGGTGAACTTAAGCAGAGAAAAATACATTTACACAATATCAAATTTGTCTAGTGATTTGGTGAGAACAAAGATGTATGCACAACGTCATAAAAACAGGAATAACATCGGTGAGAACACTGAAACAGATCGAACAGGAAAAAAGGAAAGAAAAAAAAACGAAATAAGATATGCGATGAAAAAGTAAAAATTTCAAGAAAAAAACATTGTTTGCACCCAATATCAGGTACAGGGATAAAGTTCTAATTAAGGTAAAATAACAATTAAGAGAACATGGTAGTGATAATGAGAATGGGAGGAAGCAAAAAGGAAAATGTAAAAAAGGCAAATCAAATATATAAAAGGAGAAAATATAGAAAACGTAATAAAATGGAAAGTAATATCTGAAATTAAACAGAGATTGAGAATGGGAATAAAAAAGTAAGTATGGCGTGGTTGAAGTGAAAAGAGTATGTAGTGGCGTGGTGTGGTGTTTAATGATCTTTAGTAGTGGTGATGTCGGTGGTGGTTTGTGGCGGTTGGTGCAGAGAGAGGGAGAGAGAGAGAGAGAGAGAGAGAGAGAGAGAGAGAGAGAGAGAGAGAGAGAG
>NC_068991.1:67633509-67633817 GCF_001194135.2 Octopus bimaculoides
ACACACACACACACACACACACACACACACACACACACACACACACACACACACTCGCGCACACACACACTCGCACATACACGCACCATAATGCAGTTCTATGTACGTATACATAAGTATACACATACGTACATATATATATACATATATACATATATATATTCATAAAGGTAAAAAATATATAGATAAATGCGTATGTTTATATATGAATATATAGCTCCAAAGGTATGTATGCACACATGTGCACATACATACACACACACATACATATACACACACACACACACACACACACACACACACATATA
>NC_068991.1:67633827-67634322 GCF_001194135.2 Octopus bimaculoides
ATATACACACACACACACACACACACACACACACACATATATATATATATATATATGTAGATATACACACATAAATATTGATTTATATGTATATGTATGTATGTATATACGTATGTATGTGTGTATGTATGTATGTATGTATGTATGTATAGATGTATGTATGTATGCAGGTATGTATGTATGTATGTATGCAGGTATGTATGCATGTAGGTAGGTATATATGTTGTATGTTGTATGTAAGTATGTATGTATTAATATAGAAAGTGAAAGTAAAATTGTGGAAACGAAATGAATTGAGAGATGATAATAGAAAGTTGACGAGAAGAATTGGTAAGAAGAAAGGTGATAAAAAGAAAGAAAAAAAAACGGCGAAGATGGGAAGGCTGTCGAGGAATAAGAATACAGACAACTCGGATCCATTCCGTTTCTGCTACAAAACACCAATGAGTAAAGTTTCACATTCATTAACTGTAGGGAAAGTTCATGTCAAATGCC
>NC_068991.1:67634422-67636389 GCF_001194135.2 Octopus bimaculoides
CCCCTCACTCCGCCTCTCCCTATCTCTCTTCTAAAACACTAGATACTTCGGCACCCAATTATCTTTCTTGCTAACAATCTTCGTAAAGTGTTTCACATTGATCTCCGTTTTTGCTACTTGATTAAAAATTCTGTCCGTAAATTCAGAAGGCAAACAGTAGAAACTCTCTAATAAGGAGTCAAAATAGGCGAAAAACGGTTGAGCTTCATATCAACTTGTTCGTTCATATGCCGGTCTCACATACACCGTCACACAGACCACTGCTCAATTAACACGTTCACCATTTTGATTAATTTTTCAACCCACTTTGCGCCAACAGTTTACTGATGCAATCCGTTCTATTCAAGTCAAACATCTAGCCGTAACTTTTATTTTGTTCTCTGTTTGTTGAATATAAAAATCAGCTGCATTTCGATGTTTGTCCATTCAATTAGTACACAGCAGCTCATTCTGATTTACAGCACGCCGCTTCACTCTTCTTCTATATTTCCTTTCTCTAACCTAGTCTTTTATTTTATCATCAATTTCCGCGTCTATTTGCCTAATCTGCTGGGATTTCTGGCCTCTATCGTTAGATTTTGTTATATTCCTTTTCTCACAATTCATATATTTCCTTTCATTAGTTTCACTCTATATTCTCTCCTTAAACTTTGATTTAATATATATTTCTCATTTTATCTTTATTTCTTTAAGTATTTTCAAACACATACGCGTACGCGTAAATACACATATACATATCTTGATGTTATAGTAACACAGCGTGCTCGATGTACGATGCAGAGCCACCACAATAACATAATCTAACATTCATGTATAAAATCACACCCAAAATGCACGTGGAAATAGAAATGCACGTGAAAATACAAATGTTAATGTTGAAATATATATGAGAATAGATATATTTCTGATGGTAAACTGCGTCATCATCAGCCAGAAAGAGTGGTTAGTTTGTGCAGCAGTCTTATACGTATAATTTCGGATTATTCCATGCTGTTGAAGGCTGGGGATGGTAGCGAAACTATTGTTTAACAATTTTGTTTCCTGTCCAGTAAATGATTCGTCTATGAAGAAACATTCTTATAGAAATCACAGGGACAATATCATGAACACGGTTCTAGTTAAGTTATCCCGTTTATATATATTTTGTTCTATATCCAGAAAAGAGTTTAGCAAGTATTAATGACTCAGATCTTGTTGAAGCCAGATATCATCTTGGCATTCATATGAACGACGCTGCTAATCATCTGGAGTTTACTGTGCTTTGGGTGGAGAGGCTGAAGAAGACACAAGAAAGGAAAGGAAGAGAACCAAATACAATGAGTTGGTGAAGGACTGCCACAGGGATTGCTGAAAAAAGAAGCGTTTAATGGTAGAGGTTGACAGTCGAGGGCTCGCAGATCGTACGTATCCTGTGTAAGGCCTATGGAACCTTGATCACTACAAGAATGATCAAAGGAAGAGCCATCACGGACAGCATAGAGGTTACTGAGAAAGCATCAAGATGGCTCTGGCTGAAAAGCGGTGGTCGGTGGGGGTCAGCAGAATGTTATTTGGATAGAGGTCTAGGCTTGATCAAATTTGGTCGTGTTGCCGGTATGAGGATGTATGTTGTAAGATCCGAAACCCCCAGCAACGCTCAAGATACAACACCGACAGTATATCCAAGTAGGGTATATATAGAGATATGTTGAACGGATTTAAAACAACCCAGAAGAGCGATGCATCATATAGAGCCATATACATACATACATACATACACACATATATGTATACGTGTATATATGTGCATATATATATATATATATATATATATATATACACGTATATATATATATATATATGTATATATACACATACATATACATGTATACATATGTATATACATGTATATATATATATATACATACATATATACATATGTACATACATACATATATATGCATATACATACATACATACATACATAT
>NC_068991.1:67636569-67640510 GCF_001194135.2 Octopus bimaculoides
TATGTATGCGTGTGTGTGTGATTTTGTGTTTGTGCTTGTTTCCTCACTGCTTAATCATCGCTTTTGGTTTGTTTACATTCCTATTACTTAGCAGTTCGGCAAATTATACGATAGAATAAGTACAGAACTTAAACAGAAGGGAAAAAAACCACCTACCAAACTTTAAAAAAGTACTGGGATCGATTTGTTCAACTAAAACTCATCAAAGAGGTAACTCCAGCATGGCCGCAGGCCAATGATTGAAACGAGTAAATGATAAAAGAGAACTCATTTAAAATGAAATTAAATATCTCTTCAACAAGTAAGATACACCGACCACATAAATTCTAAAGTTATGTAGTAGGCGATGCTTCAGCATGGCCGCGGTTTAATGAGCGAAACAAGTAGATAAATAAAAGATATGCAAGAATTATTAGTTAACTGTAGCTTATGTAATATGTAATATTATAACCTCGTTGATTCGAAGTTATGTAATATACAATATTACTTAGTTAAACACCAACGTAAAATGCTATGCCTCATAATTGGATACTAATATTGTTGACTGGAAATTATTGCTAGATTTCAACTAATTTACGAAAATGTTTTCCAGTTACTTAACTGGCGTATTAATTTCGTTTCATAACCAAATATACGTCAGTGTTTCTATTTCTGAAGACTTCTTAAGTCGGGTTTGTGAAATCTAATTTATTTTAATTTTTACTGTATGTCTGCGAAAACTTATGAAATCTTTAACTGAAGCAATTTTAATTTGTTTTAAACCGTAGTTATTATTATTATTATTTTAATTTTTTACAGGTTTACAATTTTGTCCCAAACAAAGCTTGAGTCCACCGTAGCGTAAGGGACTACAAAGAAGGAAAAGAAGGGGCTTATAAATTCAAAAGGTGTTGATTGACAAAAGGGCTCAAAGAACGGAAAACCATGGTCCAGAGAAAACAAGATTATGGCAGTGAATTCCAGAGAGGAGTTGTCTGAGAAAAGAAGCAATTAGAATAAAAGAACTGATACCATATCTTACTGTCATTAGAACCTTTGACTGTTCTATCACAATCTTCTCATGATGTAAACCACACCAATTTCACTCTAACTCTAATATTATTTACATTGTTTTGTTTCTTGACATAATTCCAATTATTCTTGATGTAATTACAATTAGCTTTGTACTTTAATGAAATAAACTGAATTATATAATAATTATTGCAGCTCACGCATCTATTACAGTGCACACACGTCTGGCACAGTAAACATTCCGACCTACCTGGTACAATATACAGTACATCTCTTACACGCCTGGTACTGTACACATTCCGCTCACAATTGATCTAGTACTACTAATTCCACAAACATCTGGTGCAGTGTAACATGCCACAAACAACCAATCCAATACACATTTCTCATCCATCTTGTACGATAGACATCTCCACACACATTTTATACAGTACACATTACATACAGACATCTGACACCATGCTCATATCTCATACTAATATAGTACATTAAATTGTCCATTCTACATACATCTAGTGTGCTAAGTATTCCTCATACATCTGGTACAGTAAGCTTTCAACATACTTGTGATATGATATGCCCTTGACATACTTGTGATATGATATGCCAGGACACACACATATACATGCATTCCGCACACGTCAGATGCTGCACACATTTCACTCACTTTCAGTCCATTCTACCACATACATATCTAGTATCGTACTCTTCCACAAACATATTTCACACACATCTAATGCAGTTGTACAATTTTTTTCTATACACATCAAGCTCAGTACATATTCGACACACACATTTGCACATGTCTCTTACAGTACACATTCTATACAGATAAGGTATCGTATACATTTCACACACAACTGGTATAGTATACATTCTACATACAGTGTACACTTTACATATATTCTGTACAGTACACATTTCACCAAGATCTGGTATTGCACAGATTCTATACGGATTTGGTAAAGTACACATTTTGCGAACACATTTTGCTCGTCTTAAATAGTACATCCTATATTTCACATCTACTATACATTTTACCTTCATCTGGTGCATTTTATAAAGATCTGGTACTGTATACAGTCCATGTACAACTGGCATACTACAGATTTTACTCAGATCTGGTATAGTAGATATGCCGCATGTAACTGGTATAGTGCACATTCCATGCATATCTGATACAATAAATATTTCACACACACACATCTGGGTCACACGTTCCTGGTTCACATTTCACACACATACACACCTGATTTCGTCTTCATGTCTGTTGACTTCTGCCTCTCCTTCTCGGTCGCAATTTCGTTCTCACAGAATAAATAAATGAAATACAAAATCAATATCGAAATCCCTATCGAACCATCACTTTAGGCCGACACAAATTTATTCCATCAGATACATAGATTCAACGGTATTGATTCATCTCAATAAAATCTAGTAAGTCCTTGGTTTGGTGGAAGCATCGCTGATTACGAAGATTGCTGGCTCCAGGTCAGGTGGCATTGTACGTGTATGCGGTCACAGCCCTCCTGTGTACTGACATGAGCAAGAATATCCATCAGAGTTCTAAAACTCCTTAATTAAGATTCAGCAGATACATAAACAATGAAGGAATGACAACTTTATAAAATATGCATGAGATGCCAAAAATCTTCGTCATGTAAACATTCACTCTGATGACCAACAATCATCAAAATCTATCAATAAGAATTGTTTCTAACATAAGGACCGTAGCACAACCCTGCTTTTCGAAAACGGGAGAGGGTTTACGCAAGCTCTCAAATAACTGAGATAAAGACCCGAAGATAGTATGACAATATATATACCCCATCGATCAGTGCAGCGTAGTGAAAGTATGAGTGAGTTTAAAACCGAGAACCCCGCCAATAGAAATTTGGTAGGGAGTTGTTAATCGATTAAAATGATCTCAATATTAACAGGTACTAAAGGCAGCGAGCTGGCAGAGTCGTTAGCCCGCCGGGCGAAAGTCTTAGCAGTATTTCGTTCGTCTTCACGTTCTGAGTTCAAATTCAGCCGAGATCTATCTATGTATCTATATTCTTTCCTCTGTCTCAGTTATCTCAAGTACATTATTTTATCGATGTCATAAAGCTAAAAAAAACAAACAAAGCAGACCTCGGTGGATTGGAACTCAGATCGTAAACAGCCGGAACAAATACTGCAAGGTCTTTTATCCGACGCTCAAATAATCCTACCAGTCTTGATTTCGAACTTAAGCACCCGGTCGTGGATATAGAGCGGAGGTGAGGCAATTAGTAAATTAAATCGAGTTCAGCACTTGATTAGTATATATTTCATTGTCTATTTTATTGACCCTATCCTCAGAGCGATGTATAAAAAAAACAAAAAAAAAACAAAACAAAAGTCGATCATGGCAGGATTTGAACTCTAAACGCAAACGGTCTCGTAACCAAATACCGAAAGGAACATTTGACATCCGTTACTCTACTAATTCTACCAATACACCACCGCTATTATATTTGTCTGCACTCTACTAACTCTGTCATACGCCGCCCTACACACCACAAAATGCGCTCAATTTTCAGTATTTCATTCATCATTGTCAAATGCACGCACACACACACACACACACACGCACACACACGCACACACATTCACAGATGTATAAAAAAAAAACACCACAAACCCATCTTAATCCCGGCTGTGTTTACTGACCTGTTTCACTACCGCAAATTTGACACCAATTATAAAAGAGATTTTCGGTTGTTGTTGTTGTTATTATTATTATTATTATTATTATTATTATTATTATTATTATTATTATTATTATTGCTGTTGCTATTTTTGTTGTTGTCGTCTCCGTCGTTGTTGTTTCTGTTGTTATTTGCTATGAACGGACGTCTGTAACGGAGCTCTCGAAAGAATTGGACTTTTACGACGTTCCGTTG
>NC_068991.1:67641377-67642675 GCF_001194135.2 Octopus bimaculoides
ACGAGTTTTGACTGTTATTTCAAGCAGGTAGACATACTTAGTATGTCCTTTGATTAATTATATCTATCTATCTATCTATCTATCTATCTATCTATCTATCTATCTATCTATCTATCTATCTATGTAACGGGATTCTGCATAGTTTCCATGTATGTAGGTGTGTGTCTTTGTGTGTATGTGAGTGTGTGTTTGTCTTTGTTTGTGTGCTTGTCTTCTGTCCTCACTCGGTTAATTTTCGTCCCAGTAACTTAGCAGATCTGCAAAAGAGCCCGATAGAATAAGTGGTAAACTTTAAAAATAAGTATTGGAATCGATTTCTTCGACTAAATCCTTGAAGTAAAACGTAAAAGGGAAAAGAAAATAATTTAAACTTTAATTCCGAGGGTAACGACAACGATCGCAAGGTCGTGAGCTCAATTCCCAGCAACGCGTTGTGCCCTTGAGCAAGACACTTTATTTCACGTTACTCCAGTCAACTCAGCTGAAGAAAATGAGTAGTACCTGTATTTCAAAAGGGTCAGCCTTGTTACATTCTGTGTCACACTGAATGTCCATGGGAACTACGTTAATGGTACGCGTGTGTGTGGAGTGCTCAGCCACTTGCACATTAATTTCAAGAGCAAGCTGTTCTGTTGATCGGATCAACTGGAACCTCGTCGTCGTAACCGACGGATTGCCAGTACATAGCCGAAAGAGCTACTAATAGTTTTATGCTTCTATGATACTTTAACTAGGCATATTTATAAAATACGCCATGTATCTCCAAGCATTCTTTCAGGCTCTGTTTATACGTCATATATATTAAAGAAAAGAAAAAAAGGACTCTGGACATAAAACAAAAAACAAAAACAAAACATGAAATAAACGCGAAGACAGTTGATACAAAAAATGGAACGGGAAGAAAAAAACGAACGTAAGAAAACTAAGACCTTCTCCTCCCTGATTACAGAAACTACAATTGATACAGCTCGTATAGAACAAAACAACGGAAAATATGTCAGGGGTGGTGTATTCCAATCTGTCAACAGAAACCTGTTTATGTGTTTACACCTAGTAAAAAAATACAAAATATTTCTTGGGTATGTGGGTTTGAGTGGAGTGGTAATTAGAATGTAGTTGATTAAACCCCATGACCTGAAAGAGACACACCTAAAAATATACACACCTGCTTTCAAAGTTCTACATGCATGAATGAATTCTAAACAACAACATGATCCCAAGTATAATCAATAAAAATTTCTCCAAAACACCTCTCTTTCACGACGTTCCGTTGATTATATATATATATATATATATAT
>NC_068991.1:67642825-67645536 GCF_001194135.2 Octopus bimaculoides
CATGTTAATCAAACCCACACGCCCCAGGAATATTTTAACTCAATTGAGATCATATGAAGGCAAGACTAACTCTAATGCGTTGCAATCCAATGATGGCTTAGCTGGCCGAAACTTCGAAGTCACTGGCAGGAACGTTAGAAAAAAAAAACAAAAAAACTCGCGAGCGAGCGTGGGTATTTCGTTACTCTTTATGTTCTGAGTTCAAATTCCGCCGAGGTCGACTGTGCCTTTCATCTTATCGTGGTTGATGAATTAAGTACCAGTTGCGTACTGGTGTCGATCTAATCGACTGGTCCCCTCCCCTAAAATTTCGGGCCTTGTGCCTATTGTAGAAAAGAATATTCTTGTTTAAGAACAATTTATATATGTGTGTGTGTGCGTGCGTGTATGCTTGTCTACGTATTTATATGTGTAGTATATATATATATATATATATATATATATATATATATATATATATATATATATACATGCATGCATACCTGTATATTGTTTTACACAACACACACACACACATATATGCACACAGAGACCATACTTGTATAGAAATACATAATGTTCATAGGTACGTATAACCTCTGTCTCATATATCACACACACACATACACACTCATACACATATACTCACACGCAGAAAGAAAAGATACACACACGCATATACAGTGAAAGAGCAAGCATACCCACACACATAACATAAACGTACAAAGAGGTGTACATATGTGATGGTCCACATAAATATACACGAACCTCATGCGTTCGCACTCTCACAAAGCTATACGCACACACAAACGCACACACGCACACACACACACACACATAGCCATATACCTATTCTTATTCATTTATTTAGTTAATATGCATAGATACAGACATACGTGCATATACACAAACCAAACACAAACTCATCCATCCGCACATACACATACACACACACACACACACACTTACACCCATACATACACTCACGCGTTCACACACATACACACACGCGCACGCACACATACAGCGCCATTTTTGTTTTCCAGAATCTCCTCTCATGTCAACTTCTCTATTCTCACTCTCCGCTAATACCTTACCTCCATATTCCTCAGCAAACAAAGAACCGATTGAGATACAAAGAGGAAGAGGAATTAATAAAAGGAATGCTATTGTTATGGATTTCTTGATAACCTTCCAAATTGCCAACTTCAGCCAAGCTGTTCCGTCTTAAGCAGACGTTCAGGTTTTACTGCATGTAAAGGGAGACAACCTTTAGCGATTGCTTAGAGAGCGGATTAGGTAGAAAAACTTAATGCAGCAAATAAAAGGTACACGATTTGCGTGTCATCATAACTTAATCGGTAAAGCATCGAAGAGAAAAAAAAAGGAGAGAAAGCAAGGGGGTTACTATGGAGCGGGGGAGAGAATGAGAGAGAGAAAGAGAGAGAAATTGGTTCAAAGAGAGAGAAAGAGAGGGAGAGAGTGGGTAAGAGAGATTTACTCTTTCAAACTTTAGAGGCAGACGAAAATCTATTCTATTCTGTACATGTTAACGTAGTGTAGCAACGAAATGAATGGACAGAGAGCTATCTTATTTATGGATGGATACATAATGAGAATGGAACTTAATAATACACAGATACATTTATATATAGACACACAAGGAAATCATACTTATATATGATTATACATGCTTATATATTCTGTCGAAGCTGATGACTCACTCCGTTACTGCTTTGAGTTTGTATGATGTATGTGTGTGTGTGTGTGTGTGTGTGAGAGAGAGAGAGAGAGAGAGAGAGAGAGAGAGAAAGAAAGAAAGAGAGAAAGCGATTGAAAGAAAGAGAGGATAGAAAATGTGTGTATCTGTGTGAAGGCATAGTTGCGAAAGTAATGGGGTTCACGATTTTAAGGTCGCGGGTTCAATTTCTAGATAGGGCGGCATTTTACGTCTGTGAATAAAGCGCTACGCTTCATGTTGCCGCAGTTGATTGAGCTAAGTTTGAACGCCAGGCTAGTCCTGGTGCAGCGTTCTCTTCCCCCAGCTGTCACATACTCGATGTTTCATTGGGGCAAAGACGGTGATAAGGACTTTATACTCAGGTTGTATGTGTGACACTGAGCTGCGAAACGAGGCCAATCTATCCACGGAGGAAAAGAATAAATTTATAGCGAAATAAGCAAAAGGGGCTACGTTCATGAAAGCGAAACGGGTGTAGTATCAATACTTCTACCAATACCCAGCAAGGTAGTCACAAGTATCATTGCTGAAAGACTGGAAAACAAGGAAGAACGCAAGAAAAAAAAAGGAGAATTTAGGAAGGTTAGCTACTGTATTGATAAGCTTCTTATGTTACTTATTTCTTTACTGCCCACCAGGGGCTACACACAGAGGGGGACAAACAAGGACAGACAAAGGGATTAAGTCGATTATATCGACCCCAGTGCGTAACTGGTACTTATTTAATCGACCCCGAAAGGATGAAAGGCAAAGTCGACCACGGCGGAATTTGAACTCTGAACGTAACGGCAGACGAAATAGCGCTAAGCATTTCGCCCGGCGTGCTAACGATTCTGCCGGCTCACCACCTTCTTATGTTACTGATCATCAGACAGTCAGAGAAATGGCTGGTTTCTCATGTTCTTAACTTCAAAGTCTTGGAAATATCCTTTGATTCGGAATCAAGGCACACTCAATCAGCTCGTCAATATCATTCAAGAGCGGTTAAAAA
>NC_068991.1:67645773-67646658 GCF_001194135.2 Octopus bimaculoides
GTTAGTGGATCTACACTTCGTGGAGGAGATCCACACTTTGTGAACGAGATCTACTTGATATTCCAGAACGTTCAAAACATGCATAGAAAGGCGGCGACCTGGCAGAGACGTTAGCACGCCGGGTGAAATGCTTAACGTTATTTCGTCTGCCGCTACGTTCTGAGTTCAAATTCCGCCGAGGTCGACTTTGTCTTTCATCCTTCCGGGGTCGATAAATTAAGTACCAGTTACGCACTGGGGTCGATGTAATCGACTTAATCCCTTTGTCTGTCCTTGTTTGTCCCCTCTATGTTTAGCCCCTTGAGGGCAATAAAGAAATAAGAAAGGCTAAAAGAAATAGCTGTGAAAACCGAAACACAAAGCCATTAACTTAGCTCTATCATGGTCAAACATTACATGCTGACGAGGTGAAACGTTTCACGTATTGACAGAACGCTGAGACCGTAACTCGAGGTATAGAGGACAAGCAAGTCAAACCTTTATCAATTTAAAACCTGTCTAGAAGGCTACTGCTCCGTTTAGACATCTTCCACAGAAAATCTTTAATAGCGTCATCATATCAGTCCTGCTGCTATTTGGTGCATCAGAAAGTATAAGATATGAGAAAGTATAAGATATACACACATTACGAAAAATAAAAATTTCTGGGCCAAAGAAATGCAAGAACTCATCAGCCATCAGGCAACAATACGGATGTTAAAAAGACTGGAGGGATGTTGGGAAAAGCCTAGCCTTAGAGTTGATGCAATTGGTAACGCAGTCGACCAGTATACGGTAGATATGTGGTTCGTTATCCATAGATGGTTCTGTTCACTTTTTCTGTTATATGTCGTACTTGTAAATAAATATGTAAGGTTATATTTCATAATAAAAATGTTAAACGTT
>NC_068991.1:67647142-67650508 GCF_001194135.2 Octopus bimaculoides
TATATATATATATATATATATATATATATATATATATATATATACACACAGACAGACAGATAGGCAGACATAGACATATATATACACATACGTGAATACACGAGCACGTATACATACATATGTGTATCTTGACCTGTGAGGATTTAGCCCTGTATCATCGTTAGTACCACCAACACTTTACTGTAATGACCAATGTCATTACTAGTCTCCTCGTGAAGTACTTCTATCGCAATTAACACGTCCACCAGCACATCACCAACACCAAATGAACGTCAGTACGGCACCACCACCACCACCACCACCGCCACCACTGCTACAACCTCCAACACAATCACCACAACCATTCACAACTACCACAACCACCACAACCACCCCATCCCACCTCCACCACCACAACCACCGCCGCTACTACCACTATCATCAATATTTAACAAGACCACGACAAAACTATTGCCATCACCAATATCATTTAAAGACCACTACCGCACTACTACTACTACTACTACTACTACTACTACTACTACTACTTCTTCTTCTTCTTCTTCTTCTTCTTCTTCTTCTTCTTCTTCTTCTTCTTCTTCTTCTTATTATTATTATTATTATTATTATTATTATTGTTATCACAACACTAAAAGCATAAAGCATTAGCGTTCATTTATATTTGCAGAGATTTACAACATGGCTTTTAATTCTTCAACCACAAGAAGTCTTGAAAAAGTGGATTATTTAATGAAGCGGAGGAATTTAAGAGAGATCAGAAGATGATGGCCGGATTAAGAGTTCTAGAACTTTCGTGTCTGACTGGACAAACGGATCAGGTAAGCTTGGACGGACGCCTTATATGTTCTACTGGCAATTTTGGCAACGGACAGATCACTTGGTAAATATCACGACAACAATAATAATAATGTGACTGATTGACTGGCAGACGACCACAGTCTGTCTATCTCTGTGTTCAGTCTATCAGTCTGTCTGCCTGGTTGTCTGTCTATTTTAGTCATTCACATCAGCCCGACACATCTGTCGCGTTGTCAACGCTGCACCTCACATCTTTTCAAATTTGTCATTCAGAGACACACTCAAACACATACATAGAGATGCTTTCAAACACCCACGTACATACACACACACACACACACACACACACACACACACAATACATACATACATACATACATACATACACAAATACATACATGCATACATAAATGTAGGCAAATCTATCTATCTATCTATCTATCTATCTATCTATCTATCTATCTATCTATCTACCTACCTACCTACCTACCAACGTATCTATCTATCTATTTTTTTCTCCTTCCCCCTCCCAAAAAGAAAAGCTCTACATTGTATTTGTCCCATCTTCGTTGAGCCCTGTGTGGCTAATAAAAGAAATGTATGTATCTATCTATCTATCTATATATCTATATATATATATTTACATATATATATATATATATATATATGTATTATATATAAGCACTCGCATATATGGATACACACATAAAAGGACCTATACATACAGCCATGTACACACACGTGTGTATGTGTGTATGTGTGTGTGTGCATGTGTGCGTAAGTATAGCTATATGAAAGACGAAGCGCAAGATGTATACGTATATTTGCCTGTGTTCGCGCGTGTATTCCATCTATATGTTTATTTTCCTGTCATTTTCGACTCAGCTGGAAGGGTCTGATGGCCGAATATCAAAGACATTAGAAAAGTAAGAAACACGATTGAGATGTTTGGAGAAAATTACCATCTAAGAACAATTTGGCTTGAAGCCAAAGTAACCTTAAGTTGACCAAAAGATGCATGAGAAGTTGGAGAAAAGAGAGGTACTTTGAGGCGGTGGTGGTGGTGGAGGAGGAAGGGGAGGAGGGATGAAAGGAGGGAGAGTAGATGAGAATCAATGAGATGAGTAGTGGAAAAAGAGAAAATGGGAGAGGAAGGGAGGGAGAGAGAGTGAGAGAGAAAAATGGAAGATATAAGTGCTGTAAAGAAGGTAAGAGTATCGGATTAGAAGGAGAATATATAAGCAGTTAGAGAGTAGAAGCTACAGGAAAGGGAGGGGCGGAATGGAGAGAAATCGGAAGGGCCAGGAGAAGGAGGAGGAAAATGAGTGAAGATAGATTAAGGGGTAAAAATATTGACAAAGCGAAAGGGAGAGAGAGAGCGACTGAGAGAGCATATATATATATATATATATATATATATATATATATATATATATATATATATATATATATATGAAGAGGGGAGATAAAACGAAGGCAAGAATAATTCAATTAGCTGGAAAGTAAGAAAAATAGTTAATGGCGTCGTCAAATATAACATTTTCAAATGGTTCTGACTGATAGTGGAGTTTTTATTATTATTATTATTATTATTATTATTATTATTTTTGGGGGCGGAGTGGTGGGGGGTTGAAATATTGCCAAAAAGATCAGCTCAACTATTATGAATTATTCAATATATATATACATATGTTTTCTCTCTGTATTTTTTTTTTCATTTTTTTTTTTTTACCAACTTACCTTACCTCGTGGGGTAATGAAAATTTCCCCAACTTTTTGGGAAATGTCAATGATTGTCGAGTTTTTAGTTGTTTAAATGTCGGAAGTTCGTAACCCACCGGTGGCACAGAATTTCTTCAAAGGCAGAATAAATAAATAAATAAATAAATGAATAAATAATATTTATAAAAACGGTAAATAAATAAAAAGGAAATATCTGGGGGAAAATATATGCTTAATAATTCAGAATATACAAGACGTAAAGAAGTATATTTGGTAAAACATACTACATCGAAGTAACGAGTAGCAAGTATCTTCATTAGTTTGCAAAATTTACAATAGTAAATAGTTCATATCTGACCGTGGAGTGCTGGAAATTTCACATACATACATACATACATACATACATACATACATACATACATACATACATAGATACATGCATACATACACACATACATACATACATACATACATACATACATACATACATACATACATAGCTACCTGGCTCGTAATTTGTATAGTGGGGTATAGTAGGCATGCACTTCTCATTGTATATTTTGTTGATAACACCGAGTAAGTGGGTGGTATTACGTGAAAGAGTCAACCGGCTTGCATAATATCGACAATCCACTTAATGAAACCCGTGTATATTATAGAACACCTAAAATACCAATTCCGCTTTCTGTTTATTATTACTATAATGGCGTTCTTGGCCCCACATTTTATGATCATCATGAAACCATGCCGAGTATCGTGTGGAACGAACTAGCAACCGAGCACAAACATTTTGGTAATGTATCGCGTCTTCAAACACACTTTATAACACACACACACACACACACA
>NC_068991.1:67650627-67654411 GCF_001194135.2 Octopus bimaculoides
CCTTCAACTATTTGTCTATACCATTACTCACAGTCCATAATGCACCAATTATTACAGACACGACTTCACAGGCTTCATATTCAAAATTCTCGGAATGTGAGGACGAACGGAATGCCGCTAAGTATTTTGATCTGAGTGTTAACGATTCTGCCAACTCGCTACCTTAATAATAATAATAATAATAATAATAATAATAATAATAATAATAATAATAATAATAATAATCCTTTCTACTATTGGCACAAGGGCCTGAAATCGTGGGGGGAGGGTGATAGTCGATTACATCGACCTCTGTGGCTCACTGGTACTTAATTTATCGACCCTGAAAGGATGAAAGGCAAAGTCGACCTCGACGGAATTTGAACACTCAGAACGTAAGGATGGACGAAATGCCGCTAAGCATTTCGCCCGGTGTGCTAACAATTCTGCCAGCTCAACGCCTTATACAATAGTAATAGGAATCTGGCTTCCTGGTGGTTGGAGGATCCAGTAATAAAAATTAGTCTGAGATCTTTTATGTATTCTCTTCAGTGAAGGCAAAATAAGACCGTAGACTATTATTTATATACGTCTCAAATACATGACTTCAACAGCTGTGAAATGAGTATGTGTCGCTAACCAAAAGTCAAGCCAAATCTGTCTGTTTAAGATTCGAACGCCTACCTTCCCCTGGTGCTATATACCACGAGACCAGCACTACCAAAAAAAAAAAAGAAGATAAATAAATAAAATAAACACAAAAACAAAAAAGAAAACAAAAAAATGTAGCTGTCATGTCTACTTGGTGAGAAATAGTTGGGTGTCATGTTCAGACCGTGCCTTTTCACCACCGTGCCTAACGAGGTGTGAAAACAAACCTCGGAATTAGAAGAGCCTCATCATGGTCTGACAGCTTTTTGGTCAATTGTTGTATTGAAATAGTCGCAGCCATAGAATTCCAGAACATTGTCCAGATATCTGTGACACTTGCATTCTGATGGCTACTTTTGGCTTGCTGTCCACTGCTGGGGGAAGAAAGCTAAATAAATAAATAAATAAATGAATAAATAAATAAATAAGATGTTAGCTGGAGCAATTTTCGGTGGAAGATAATTCCTGGTTTTGTTCCCAGTACAACATTCAGTTATGTTGGTTAATGCTCAGTCTTTTGTATGGTGTAGTCGTACGCATACACACACGCACACGCACACGCACACATACACGCATACACGCGCACGCACAAAGACTCACAAGCACACGCATACAAGCACACATACGTGCACACACACACACACACACACACACACACACACACACACACACACACACACTTGTACCGGCACACAAGGCGCTTGTATAACATGAAGAAATATAACATGAAGAATATGTGTGTGTGTGTGTGTGTGTGTGTGTGTGTGTGTGTGTGTATGTGTGTGTGTATGTAGTGTACATATGTGTGAGAATGTGTGCGAGTGTGCGTATAGTGCGAACGTGCACGCACGTGTGTGTTTCTGTTTGAAAACAAGAAACTATACGAAAGAATATGTGTTAGTGTGTATTCATGTATGTAAATACGTATATTACATCGGCATGGATGTGTGTGTTAGTGTTTGCGTGGTCGACGATATAATTTATGAATAATATATATATATATATATATATATAAATATATATATATATATATATCTCTCTCTCTCGTTACTATTATGTTAAACTATCGTATGTCCAAATTTGGCCAAATGCGTTTTTTTTTTCAATATTTATTTTTGCTTAAGGTGGCGAGCTGACAGAAACCTTAACACGCCAGGCGAAATTCTTAGCGGTATTTCGTCTGTCTTTACGTTCTGAGTTCGATTTTGCCTTTCATCCTTTCGGGGTCGATAAACTATGTACCAGTTGCGTACTGAGGTCGATCCTGCCTCCTGTGAGGAGGCAGTTTCAGGTGTTCTCTCACGGAAACCATGATCTCTAGGATGCGATTTCTGGTGGTTTTCGGAGGCGGTGAAAATGGCTTTGCTTGTTTGCCTAGGTTTCCCAAGTAACTTGCGGCCAATATTCCTTAAATCCTTAGCTGTTACAGTCTTCGTGGTCCCACAATCGGGTCATTTCTTCCTTGGCATTCATGTGGCTAAATCATTCATTTAGTCAATAAATTTTATGACATGTTTTTCCGTTAAATATATGCTCAATATATACTTAATATGTATCATTGCCCTTCATTTTCTGAAAAAAAAGAACAAAAATGTCTAGATGGGCTATTTTCGTTGAAAAACTATAAGCGTGGTTCACCCAAAAACTGAAAAATCTTAAAAAAAAACAAAAAGAAAGGACGTTTCACAGAATAATGAAAACATAACAATGGTGTTGCTATAGTGTGCAAATCAGCTGGGAAAAGTTTTATCAAAATCGATTCACTGAAAACCGAGATGTCCTAAATTTCACTCCTAAGCTATTTGCATGATTCCGGGTGTGTGCGTGTGAGTGTGTGTATATATATATATGTGTGTGTGAGTGTATATATATATATACATGTGCGCGCGCGCGTGCGTGCGTGCGAGTGTGTGTGCTTGTGCATATTAACAATTAATAATATTAAAAATTAAGTGTTCCGCAGATGAATGATGAAAGCGACTGAAATCAAAAGGCAAGGAATTAAAAATTAAAAATTAAAGCTATGCATAAAGCTGTACATGAAAGCTATATATAAAAGCAAGCAGAAGAACATAAATGGCAGAGATTGTCTGTACATGAGATTGAAGGAATAAAATGCTAGATAAAGAAACAGTGTAGTAATATGCTGTATAAAGCGAACTAAATAATTATATGGATATTTAAAACTATTATTTTTAAGATTTAAAAAAATGTAATTTTAAAGAGCAATAAAAAGGGGAATAAAACTTAATTTAAATTTAAATCTAAATTTAAAATATAAACAGTTGAAAATAAAGCTGTATTGAGGTGATACAAAATGACAGACAGATCGTGTAATTCAAGAACCGGGGTGGTTATATGAGGTATAAAGGTTACTAACCAATTATTTAGAAAAGAAAGAAAAAACTTTTTACATTTAACAATTTAAAAGGAACAATAAAAATAAAAAGACAGCAAAATAGATTATTTAAAAACAAAAAGTTATCGCAAGAAAAAAACGAAGTTAAGTGAATATAGTGAATCTAATTAAATTAAAAATAAAATTGAATTAAATAAATTGAGGAAAGCTTTATTTTCAAGGTGAGGGTAAGTATGGAGGGTTCAATGCTTAAAGTACAAAGTTCAAATATTGAGAGGTCATGGAGTGCTTACTCTCAAATGCTCATCTTCTACTCTTTCTCTCTGTTTTCCAGACATTCATTTTCCTTCGTTTCCTTCGCCTATTTCTACTTCCATTTCACCATTTCTAGTTTTGTTAAGGTCTCATCATCTCTATCTCCGTTTGTCCCCGTTTTCTCATTACCTCTCCAACCCCTATATACACATTTTCCTTTATCGTTAACTTTTATCTGTTTCAGTCATTGGAGCAGCACAGCCTTCAAGGGTTCAATCGAACAAATCGACCCCAGTACTTATGTTAACTGTTTAGTACTTGTCTGACGGACTTTTTGGTCGAACTGCTAAGTTACGAGAAACGAGTGGCTGTGTGGTAAGAAGCTTGCTCCCCAAGCACATGGTTTTGGGTTCAGTTATTCTATTATAGCTTCGGACCGACCAGAGCCTTGTGAGTGGATTTGGTAGACGAAAAGTGAAAGAAGCCCACTGTATATATATATATATATATATGTATGTATGTATTTGTGTGTCTGTATAT
>NC_068991.1:67654775-67657013 GCF_001194135.2 Octopus bimaculoides
TATGTGTGTGTATTTGTGTGTCTGTGTACCCCACTTGACAATCGATTTTGACAACCTTCGCTTGACAACCGATTTTGATGTGTTTACGTCCACGTAACTTAGCGGTTCGGCAAAAGAGACCGATAGAATAAGTACTAGGCTTACAAAGAATAAGTCCTGAGGTCGATTTCTTCGACTAAAGTCGCTGCTCCAGCATGGCCGCAGTTAAATGACTGAAACAAGTAAAAGAATAAAAGACAGCCAATGGTGGCTGTCAAACAGTAGGGACACAAACACGAAGATACACAAACACTCATACACACACGGACTCACACATGGATATACGACGGGCTTCCACGTAGTTTCCGTCTACCAAATTCACTCATATATCATTGGTCGACTCCGGGTTATTGTAAGAGTCACTTGCACTTGTCAAGGTGCCCCGTAGTAGTACCGAAAGTGAAACCAAGTTTTAAAGCAGGTTTTGTAACCGCTGGCTCCTGTTTGCGCCTATTTTTCGAATAAATCCCGTTGGAATTCAAAACGTACGAAGAAACTCCTTGTTAAAGAATTTCCCATTTCTTACTCCTTCTCTAAGTACTGGGTGCCTTTCTCCGAATTTTCTATATACGAATTCCATAACTTTATGGTTTTTAACTTGATCTTATTTATAATCGTTTGATAAAATCAAGAGAACGATACATACAATAGTAAGTCATAAATTATCACACACGCACATTCACGCACGCGCGCACGCGCGCGCATGAACATTCACATACGCACACACACATATACACATACACGCACCAACTCCCGCATGTGAAGCAGCATACGGAAACTTATGACTCACGTGTACATACAAATATGTATACACACACACGTAAATGTGTGTGTGTGTGTCTGTGTGTGTGTGTATGCATGTTTATGTGTATGTGTGTGTACGTATATTTATATGTGTGTATGTATATTCTTTGCTACAGAACTCATTGTTCAACCCCTATAAAATCTCATAATTATTTTACACATGCTTCGCCAGCCACTTAGAACTAACTAGATGATGAGGTAAGCAGTAATGAGAATTAACTTAACTAATGTTAATAAATATTTAGTCAAATATTAAGATGGTTAGAAGTCTGTGATGTAAATCGGTTATACCTCCCTCTATTTGTGGAGGCAAATGGCTCAGTGGTTATGTTGTCGTACTTATGATCGTAAGGTGGAGGCTCGTGGCTTAGTGGTTAGGGTGTCAGCATCATGATCGTAAGATTGTGGTTTCGATTCCTGGATCAGGCGACGCGTTGTGTTCTTGAGCAAAACACTTCATTTCACGTTGCTCCAGTCCACTCAGCTGGTAAAAAAGAGTAACCCTGTGACGGACCGGCGTCCCGTCGAGGGGAGGAATATATACGTCAGAGAAACCGGGAAACCGACCCTGTGCTCCTTACCGAGTAACGTGAACTAACCTAACCCCTTTACTTAATATGAGCAGCCCTCAATGAGAGTCCTCACAACCACTCCAAATACTGAATCTCACTGAAGATCTCTTCTGCTGAAAACACGTTCTGCTGCAACACTACAACATTCGAATGAGACCCAACAATAGAGTAATATTTCCACATTTAGAAGGATGCTACTGCTGTCTACAAAGCCATCTTTGATCTTCTCATCCAGAGAAGATTCTCTTGAAGAACTGGTATTCAGTCGCAAACGGACACGTTCTAGCCTCTGGCCTTCAATCGTGCTGGTTCTTCTCTCTCCGCCATTTCTATCGTAACCAGGGTCAGATTAAGACCTATAGAGATTCTAAGCTCTTAAAAGATTTTGGTGCCTCCATATATATGTAATTCAAAATATAAACAATTATACATCATAAAATACATGTGTATGCGCACACACACTGACCCCATACACATGCGCACAGGCAAACAAAAAGAACGCAGCTCGGATAACGGACACAATCAACGACTATTGAAAAGGTTGCAAAAGGCAGCGAAAGTTTTAGGAAAAATAAATAAGTAAATGAGTGGAAACTTTACCGGCGGGTGTGCTAAATAATAAGGCACTAAAAGAGATTGACTGTCCCCAGACACAACAAAATCATAAAATAGATTTTTGGTTTTCAAAATGAAACAAAACTAAAAGCAAGATGGAAAATAATGTTTATTTTTGTGTACTTCCATTTAATTTATATCTGAAAGGATATACCCCGAAATGATGAAAAGCAAAGTCAACCTCGGCGGTATTTGAACTCAGAACATA
>NC_068991.1:67658165-67661400 GCF_001194135.2 Octopus bimaculoides
GTATATATACATGCGTGTGTGTATGTAAGTTAATGTGTTTATATTTTTGAGTATGTCATGTGTATGTATATATTCGTACAAGTTAATCCGTATGTTTATGTGCTTATATATCATTATATATGTGTTAGTATGTGTGTATGTGTGTGTGTGCGTGTATGTATGTATTCATGTATGTTTGCTTGTTCGTGTAAGTCAATTCATCAGTATATTGTGTGTGTATGTGAGTATGTATGTATATGTCGATATGTCTATGTGTGTGTGTATATATATATATATATATATACATATGCCATTATATGTGTACATGTGTGTACTTCAAGCTCTTGCATATTATTACTGTATGTACGTTTCTTAATGACTTGAGAGCAGATTGAGTGCTTAAATCTGCTGGCACGTTCGTTAAAACACTTCAGCGATCAACAAATCTCAACAATTTGACACGAATAACGAGGGAGATGTAGGAAAGCGGACAGAAGAGTGGGTACTTTAAAAGGAAGAGAAAATGGAGGGCGTTGAATAATTTAGCGTTTGCAACCAGCCATGCTTCTGTCTGTACATCTCCCAAACCTTCTAGCCAACTGCCCAACCAGCCAGATAATATTCCAGATATTCACACATACACGCGTGCATTTAACAAGAGATCAATTGATGAGGTGTCCAAACAGACAAGCAATGGTTCTTCTCGTTATCTATTGATCTAGTGATGTATCGATCTAAGTTTCCATCCTTTGATTCCTCGACCATAGATTCATCCGGCTGTCTTTTGAATCAATCTTGCTGCAAGCTAATCGCCTACGTTTCTGTTTTCCATCCAGTGAAACACTCGCCACCAAAACGCTCCCCCTGTTTCCTCCCAATATCCCTATATCCGCCGTCCTTTTTCTCAACGCTAATCTATATCTTTTACTTGTTTCAGTCATTAGACTGCGGCCATGCTGGTGCGCCGCCTTGAAGATTTTTTTTTTTTTAGTCGAATGAATCGACCCCAGTGCTTACTTTATGTTAAGCCGGGTACTTATTCTATCGGGCTCTTATTACCGAACCGCTAAGTTGCGGGGACGTAAACGCTAAAACCGATTGTCAAGCGGTGATGGTGCTGAGGACAAGCATAGACACAAACACGCACACACACATACACACACACAGACACACACACACACATACAAGCCTAAGTACCCGGCGTTGCCCAGAAGTTTAAAGAACGTTAAAGGAAATAAATGTATTTATTCTGATAAAAAATATAATTTCAGAAAAATTCTATCAAATGACGTGAGTATGAACAAAGTTAGTAAAACAAATCGTGAAATCAATCACAGTTTAATTCTGTAGAACTTCTAAATAGACAATGCTCTCAGTGTGTTCTTTAACTGGGATACCAATGAAAAGACTTTTGAAACTTCCAGCGAACCTCCTACATATAATTACCCATGAGAGAAGAAAGGAGAAACCAGGTTAAGTCCAAAAATCTTGAGATTTGTTTATCGACATAGCAAAACTTAGTTTCACTGGGAACTGGAGCCGTTTAAATTCAAAGGAGAGGTCAGATGGGATTAACGGGATCCGTGGAATGAAGATATTAATCGCTGACTCTAGGACATGGGATTGCATCGCTTTCGCCGCCAGCCTGTTGCCATTGCACCGGCGAAGTGGATCCAGATTCCTGAGCAGCATGACTGGGGCCTCCTTTTTAAGTGTTAAGTTGTGAGGTGACATCCCAGGTGTCTGTAGAGAGTCCAGGAACTCAGTTGGAAAGACTACAGCTTGGTCCTGATCATCGATAGTGTCGATGAATTTAAAAGACTGTTCTTGTCTTGCCAACAACCGCAAGAGATCCCAACTGATTTTGTCGACATCATCATTACGTGGAGCTAAGATGGCTCGCTCACAGAGCCATTGACTGTTGCTAATGTTTCGTGCAGTGTTTGGAAACACATGCATTTTGAGATTATTGACAGTTGGTACCATCTCGCCACAGGGTAGCTTGTGTTGCTGTTGCAATTCTCCATATCAATGATAGCAAAGTGTGTAACAAATGAAATTAAAATCCTAGTTCAATGACAGATCGATCAAGATAGTAATGTTTTAACGGTTTTGGTAACAACATATCCTCTCTTGTAATTGAATATTGAAAAGAGAGAAAATTCCACCCTCACTTTTGCAAGAGAAATTAAGTTAACTAGGCTCGTGTAGGGTGCATGACATCACATGTAACCCTTTTCAATGTCTAATATGTACATGTACGACCTTTAGACCTTTATAAAGGGTAATAAGAGGGTTAAGGGGGATGCTTGGGAAAGTGAGAGGGGGTTGGAAGGGGTAAGGGGAGAAGTTTCTCAACCCCCTTCCCCTTTACTCGGGGGTAAAATTGAGAAGAGTATTGAAGAGAACTCAGCCCCATTTCTGGGAGGGGAGGCGTCGCCCCCCACTTTGCCAGCTAGTATGTAATGTTAGTTATCAGCATACAATATTTTTGTTTAATCTCTATCCAAATATAATTACTCGGATCTGATTTAAAATAGAAATATCCAGTGTTAATAAGCCGAGTTGCTCCAAGAATATTAAAAATAGGGAATATAAGTTATCAGCATATAATATCTTTCAATCCATATACTTACATCGGATTTAAGTGTGAAATATCAAGTTTTAATAAGGCGAGTTGCTGTAAGAATATCCAAAATATGCATTGAAAGTTTATCAAGATATAGCATTTTCTAATCCCTATCCAAGCGGAAACAGTCACATCGGATTTAAATATGAAATATCGAGTGTACTCTAGCTAATTTTATTAGGTCCATTCTAGGAACAATTATTTGAATAACTCATGTCGCTATATCTAACTTATGTCACAGGATTATTGAACTTGAAAATTTATAAAATTTATCGTATAAATTGAAAAATATCTTACAGTGTATATTGCCTAAAGGACCAAATGAATAAATGACTTATATCAATGTAATAAGAGTTTTCCCCGAGCGTGCGTCCGTATGAAGGCCTTTCGTTATTTAGAAACCTTACTGTTTGTTTTTATTCTGAAAATTATATAAGTTGTGTGCAACATCGAATTTGGAGTGGCTGTGTGGTAAGTAGCTTGTTTACCAACCACATGGTTCCAGGTTCATTCCCACTGCGTGGCACCTTGGGCAAGTGTCTTCTACTATAGTTTCGGGCCGACCAAAGCCTTGTGAGTGGATTTGGTAGGCGGAAACTGAAAGAAGCCCGTCGTATATATGTATAT
>NC_068991.1:67664037-67665556 GCF_001194135.2 Octopus bimaculoides
GATATGGTTCTAGATATACTACGGGTGAAAAAAATGGCTACCTTTCAAATGCTTTCGGTCATGGGTCTATCTCTATAAAGGCTAACTTAAGCTAGACTACTACTACTACGACTACTACTACTACCAACACTATGCTATAATAACCAATGCCATTACTTGTCTCCTCATGAAGTACTTCCATCGCAATTAGAACTTCCACCGTCAGATCACCAATACATCACCGACACCAATATCAGTACAGCACCACCACTATTGTTGCTGCTTCTATTGCTATGACGACCAGCACCAATACATCTTTACCTTCACGATTCCGATGTCAGCAAAACATGTAGAAGCCGTCAGGCGAAACTTAAAGTTTCAGTCAATACAAATTTCAAACATATAAACACACACAAACATACATGCATACACATGAACACACAGACAGACAGACACTCACACACACATACAGATACAGACATATGCACACACATATAGTTACTGGTCCATGCAAATAGTAATGGAAATTTGAAAATGTACTGACGGTGTATTAAAAAGATTTATTTATATTAATATTAATATTAATATACTTAACCGGTTTCAAATCTCATTGATTTTCATAATTGTGGGATTTGATAGGTTAGGAGTCTTATCGCAAACTGCATACTTCTTCACCTTTGTTGAAAACATTCGTTCGTTTTAAAAGAGAGAATGTGGCATGTAGCTCATATCGCTATCAGTTAACGTACCTGAGCCCTCCACCTCCGATTATACACTCTTCTGCTTTAGAAGACCACATTTTCATTCTCCAGCTTCCGGTCAGTTATCTTTCAACCACGCTACTATCAATATGTTTTCTCATAACTCCTTTTTCTCTTCTCTCGACTTTCTTCTCCATATCCAACGAATAACTATGCCTGAAGCGTCATATTTTTACTTTTAATTTCCCCCCCCAAAAAACTTTTATGATATTCACTATGAACATCCCTTTGACTTTTGAACTTTTGTCGTTTTTGTGTTTGAAATCGTCGTTCGTAATAGATTTCCTTATATGTACACATATATATATATATAATATTAATAAAGTAGAAGATGAAATGTGTATTAGACTTTTACTTAGTACAACACATGTTTCGACCCATCGTTCTGGGTCTCTTCGGGTACATCAATAAAAAAAAGTTTCACTAGAGATTTCTTGTCGCTGCTTGCTTGCGGCTATATGTCCATCAAATTAGAGAATTTGATGGACATATATCAGCAAGCAAACAGACAGAAGAAATCTATAGTGAGACTTTTTTTTATTGATGTACCCGAAGAGATCTAGAACGATGGGTTGAAGCATGTGTTGTACTTAATTAAAGTCTGATACATATTCCATCTCCCACTTTATTAATACTATTATCACAACTGCCACTGCGAAGTTCCTGAAGCAAATCTACGGATAACAACAGGCAACCTAAACTGTGCCAGTGCTTTACTTATCATCTAATTATACATTTTTATACATTTTTGTATAATTTTTCCATTATATATATATATA
>NC_068991.1:67665656-67666681 GCF_001194135.2 Octopus bimaculoides
ATATACACATACGAATGTATACATATGTATAAACATACATATGTCTATGCATAAGCTTGTGTGCGTGTGTTTGTGTTTGAATGAAATTAAAAGAATATTAGAGCAATGTAAGTATACAAATATAGCGTAAAGTTCTTATATATGTGTGTGTGTGTGTGTGTGTTGGTGAAGGCGACATATATGAATAAACACATAACTAATATTTCTTAATATTTTGCAACTTACTGTCAAATACGTCACAACATGCTCTTGCTGAAGAGGTCACAGATGTGTGACAAAAGATTTCTGGACATTGGACATGAGTTAAAATAAGAACAGTAATAAACGAGTGAACAACGAATATATAGTTCATGTGTTTATTTGACAAAATAAATAAATAAATAAATAAAATGACCATCCCGAAAGACAACAATGTCCTTTTAGTCAAAAGACACCTGTTGTTATTCTTGTTGTTTGTATTTGAAATCGTGTAACATTTTCTCCGGTTTCTCGTTTGTTTTTTGTCCGTGTTGTCGCACATATTCGCTCGCTTTCTTCCAAAAATTTAATGCCCTTAGCTTAGGTTTTTGGGGCCTACTAATTTTGAACAGTCTCAAGTGTAACAGGCCGAAACTGTAGTGATAATTGGAAGCTTACTGATGAATAGAAAGCCACGAATGTTCCGTCCTGGTTTTTCTGTCCGTCCTTATATCGTCCATTTGTCCGTATGTTTTTATTGTCGTTCGTTACGTTTTTGTTCGGTGTTTTTAAAAAAAAATTTAATTATATATATAGTGGGTGTGTTGTAAGTAGCTTGCTTACGAACCACATGGTTCCGGGCTCATATATATATACTTTATTTAAAAGCAGCAGAAATATAACAAAAGACTGTTACTCGGAGTTTCACGCTCCCGTTCATCGGACAGTTTTCTAACAAAACTGTCCGATGAACGGACATATTACTCTACCTCTTTTTTTGAGTACTCTTTTTTTCCACCTTGTTGCACATTTTATGTGCTTACTCCGGTATATATATATATATATAT
>NC_068991.1:67671930-67673269 GCF_001194135.2 Octopus bimaculoides
ATATATATATATATATATATATATATATATATATATACATACACACACACATACACATATTTTTGCATGTGTCTGCAACCACTGAAAATTTCAGGCTTCGAGTTCAATCGTGAGTTGGGGATTTCTTATCTGAACAGTATCTGTGCTTTTTCAGCCAGGCAAAGCCTACATTTCTTTGATCCATTCACATAAGGTGTGGATTTTTGATTATTATCCATTTAATCGTATATGGCGTTTTATTCTGTTTCAATGCCCACACGTGGTTGACTAACTTTGCGACCTTACGCTTGTCTCTATGTCGGAAGGTGGTTATGTGGTTGGCATAACCATGTGGTTCGTAAGCAGACTTCTTACCACATAGCCACTCCTGCGCCTATGATGTATAATACATATAGTTCATGCATTTATTGTTGTTTAACCCTACGCCAACACTGGAAGAAATGACTCACGATCGAAAGCATTCCATTTGTGACCATCCATTCTTTATCTATATGCAGAAAGCGTAATCCCACATTATCCAACGTGATCATTTGCTGAGGACGGTAGAGCGTGATTTGAGGGAGATTCAGCTGCTATTTCTAGCAAGCCGAATGCTGGCACAGTTGCAGCTTAGGGTGTAGGTAGGGGTGCAGTGGGTATTGGTAGTTGAAGGGCTTGTGCTGTCATTGATGAGTGGCAGCGAGTGTCCCTCAATTAGGATCGTTTTGCATCTTCAGTCTATTGTTAATAGAACGGAATTGTTGTCAATGTTGCCACAACACACCGACGTGTGCGCACACGCACGCACGCACGCACGCACGCACGCACGCACGCTCACATGCACAGGCCGGCACATGCACACATACACACACAGAGTTACACAAGCATACATAAAATACACACACACACACACAAAGCATATACGATCATTTCCATGTGAACATGCGCGCACGACATATACATACATACGACACAGACATTACCACTTCACACCGTACATCCACTTCCATGATAGATACAAGTAGACACATGATTAAAAATGCATACGTACATATACATATATACATACATACATACATACGCATGTACGTACATAGATACATACATGCATGCATACATATATATATATATATATATATATATATATATATACACACATATACAGGTGGTGTAAATAACAAAAAGGATGTATTAGTATGACGCTCGGGAATACGGAAAGTCTTTGACGTTTCGAGCTACGCTCTTCAACAGAAAGAATACGGAGACAAGGAGAAAAACACACATATATATATATATAGTCTCAGTGTAGAGATTTCATCTGTAAGATGATGGTGATGATGGTGATGATGATGATAACGAC
>NC_068991.1:67673279-67675025 GCF_001194135.2 Octopus bimaculoides
AGATGATGGTGATGATGGTGATGATGGTGATGATGATGATAACGACGACGTCCACAGCGACAACGATGACATGACATGAAATTTTCTTTCAGTTGTTCTTTTATATACCCCCGCGCACAAACACATAGCGCTGTCAAAAGTGGAAGGAATGATATTATTGTTGGTGAATATAATTCTAGATGTAAAGTTGTTGAAGGAACTTTTTACAACATGAACGGCTTATCTTAACTGTCTTTCTATCAAAATACTTATAATATTTCTGATTTATCGGAAAATAAAAGGATGTGGATGCAGAGATTTAAACTATATGCCAGATGATACCATAGAATATTTCTTTTTCATGCATGAATGCATTGCTGTGCATTACATATCGTATTTTATGCATGAAGCATCTTTGTTATAATTGCGAGAACATCTGAAAATCCGCCTGCATCTGTTTAATAAACATACGTTTAACCTAGCATACGTTTAACATACGTTTAACCTAACAATGTAAACAGACTTTATGGTTAAATCAGAAGTCGGTTTCTCTGTCAGTCTGTCTGTTTGTATTTCTGTTTCCGTCTGTCTGTCTGTCTGTCAGTCTGTCAGTCTGTCTCCTGAACGAATCCAAAAACAGCTTGACTAGTATCCATTGGCTATTGCCGCCTTATCAGAAATGTCTAATCGTATTCGTCCTACATAGAGGGAAAGCAACAAGTTACTTGCAATAATGCTCTGAGTAACAGGCGCTGATATTATTCATTTTGCATATCATCAGATTCGATGGCAAATATATTATTGTGAAAACACAAGTAACATCAGAGCTTGTGACTCAACACGGAGTCCTACATCAAGTGCTTGGAGGAGGAAGTGTTGCCCTTGATGAAGAGGGTGGCTGTTGGAAGACCCTATGTCTGGCAACAGGATTCTGCACCATGCCAAGCAAGCAGGAGAACCCATTCATGACTGTCAGACAATTTCTGCAACCACATCATCCCTAACATCTGGCCACCAAACTCCCCACACTGCAACCCCTTTGATTATGTGAAAGACACAGTTGAGCGAAAAACCAGTAAAACTCCTTGTAACACCAAAGATGAACTGAAGGCAAGGATTATGACAGCATTCACCAACTTAAACAAGGTGACCGTCCAGAAGAGTTGCAGGAGATTTTGAAATCGCCTGGAGGCCGAGGTTGAAACCAATGGTGATTTTATTGAATACATTTATTCTTTAGTATTTCAAAATATTTTTATGTAATTTTGATAAATATATCTGTAAAATGAGATGCCACTATTATTTCCGTTTTTGCGTAATTTAGACGACAGTTCATTCACTGCACTCCGTATATATATGTATGTGTGTCTGTGCGTGTGCGTGTGCGTGTGTGTGTGGGTTTGGGTGTGTATATATATATGTACACACACAGGCACACACCCACACGCACACTTATACACACTCACGCACACTTATACACACTCACGCACGCGAACACACACATACCCGCAAACTCACGCGCGCATACACACACACATACATAAGCATCTATGTATGTCGAAACTTCGAAGTCATTGTTCACAACATTCTTGTATACGAATGATAAATTTGTACTCTACATTTGTATGGAATAATCTATCAGATGAATGTAAGATTGTTTTTATTATAACTGAGCATAAAAACAAAGATTGATACTCTCCACACACACTTACACACACACACTTACACACACACACACACACACACACATATACATACACACACACA
>NC_068991.1:67675404-67676464 GCF_001194135.2 Octopus bimaculoides
ACGGAAACAGAAAGAAGCCGGTCGTATATATATGCGTATGTGTGTGTGTGTGTGTGTGTGGCTGGGGGTTGCATTTGTCCCCCTACCCCCACCCCAACCATCACTTGACAACCAATGCTGGTGTGTTTACGCCCCGTAACTTAGCGGTTCCGCAAAAGAGGCCGATAGAATAAGTACTAGGTTTACGAAGAATAAATCTTGGGGTCATTTTGGCCCCACACCATTGCTTGACAACCGATAGTGGTGAGTTTACGTCCCCGTAACTTAACAGTTTGGCAAGAGAGACCGATAGGATAAGTCCTTGGGTCGATTTGTTCGACTAAAGGCGGTGCTCCAGCATGGCTGTAGTCAAATGACTGGAACAAATAAAACAATAAAAGAACACACACACACACACACACACACACACACACACACACACACACACATACACATATAGGAGTATGTATCTGTGAATGCATTATAAAAGCATTTAACAATAAGCCTATGTTATATATGTATATATATAAATGATTGAGTGTGTGTGTGTGTGTGTGTGTGTGTGTGTGTGTGTGTGTGTGTAATTACATATGTTTTGATTGGCGGTATTTATGAGTTCCATGTCTCGTGAGTCGACACGTGTATATATATGACTACATATAATAGCATACATGCGTGTATGTGTGTCTTTGTGAGAGCGTGTGTGTTCCTTTCTACGAGTCCGTGTGAGATCGTGAGCGTGTATGTGTGTTTGCGTCTGAGTGTAAGCTTGTCTATACACGTCCATGTAAATTAGAGGATATGTCTGTGTATTGTTATGTATATATGTGTGTGTCTACTTTCGTCAGTGTGTGTGTGTGTGTGTGTGTGTGTGTGCGTGCGCGTATGTCTGTGTGTGTTGAAGTGCGTGTGTTGAAGTGTGTGTGTGTGACGCATTTGTATCAATGAACGGTCAAAGCGTTTATTTGCACAGGATCTTTTATCTGAACAGCTCACGCGACCGATGGGAAGAAGAGATGTTGATGCTAATGATGATGGGGGATTATGAGATGTGGGGGTGGGTGAGGGGGGGGCGGAGGAG
>NC_068991.1:67679607-67681513 GCF_001194135.2 Octopus bimaculoides
GCAGGATTAAGGCGTTAAACGTTTGATTGATATTTTGTTGGGAAAGTCAAGGATGTGACGACATTGTAGAGAAATTTTACGGCAAAATCCAGAACATGGCGGGCGTTTAAGTGAGCAGACGACAGATGTAAAGTGAGTGGTATGATTCAGAATTAGATGATATTGGTTTTTAATTTTTAAGATGGCAAGCTGGCAGAACCATTAGCACTCCAGCCAAAGAGCTTAGCACCCCCAATATTGATTTTAAATTTTGTAACAGGGATAGAAATTTTATGGGAAGGGGTAAGTCGATTATGTTGATCTTAGTGTTCAACGGGAACTTATTTCATTTACCTACAAAAGAATGAAAAGCAAAGTCGACCTCGGTGGAATTCGAACTCACAACGTAAAGTCAATAGAAATACTGCTAAGCATTTTGTTCGGCGTGGTAACGATTCTGCCAGCTTGCCGTCTGAAGTTGAGGGATAATATTGAGAGAAAACAAAAGCGGTGAGCTGGCAGAAACGTTAGGACGCCGGGCGAAATGCTTAGCGGTATTTCGTCTGCCGTTACGTTCTGAGTTCAAATTCCGCCGAGGTCGACTTTGCCTTTCATCCTTTCGGGGTCGATAAAATAAGTACCAGTTACGCATTGGGGTCGATGTAATCGACTTTGTCTGTCCTTGTTTGTCCCCTCTGTGTTTAGCCCCTTGCGGGCAGTAAAGAAATAAGAAACGTTAGCACGCCGGGCGAAATGCTTACCGGTTCTGAGTTCAAATTCTGTCTTTCATCCTTTCGGGGTCAATAAATTAAGTACCAGTTGCGTACTAGGGTCGATCTAATCGACTGACCCCCTCCCCCAAAACGTGTACTGAAAACAAAAGTGCTTCAATATAATAGTAGAGTAAATCTTCTTTGTGATTTCTTTTTTATTAGATTTTAAAGATTTCTAGCTCTAGGTCAAATTTGATTGCATAAAACAGAACAACGGTATACCAGACCAGCAACGAATTTCCCACCTTTTAAGGAGTATCTACAGCTACATTATTATCTAATCAGTGCTACCTTGATTAAGACGATAGCGTTTATTTGAGGGTGTTTCGGTTACTATTTCTAGCAGATCTAGTATCCATGTAGAGGATTCCGCGCTGGATGGATTTCAGCAATGATTTTGTTAGGGAAAGAGGAAGACACCACCTATGATGTCATAAATAAAAATATTCTCACAGAGAGAAAAGAAACATCTTAATCTTATGATTGTCATAAATACAGCTGTTCATAGAGTGAGTGACGTGTTATAATGTGTTTCTGTTACAAAATATATGACATGCCTGTATCAGCTGTATCTATGATACAACTAATATATAAGCTGTGGCGATATCAGCTTATATCTAAGGCATAACTGAGATATATCTAATTTAGAATATATGCAGTGATGTGTGTTAACGTGCGTGCGTGTTTATGGCACACACACACACACACACACACACACACACACACACACACACACACACACACACACACACACACACACACACACACATGTATGAAGGCATATGTGTACCAATGTATTATCTCATTCTTTTTCTCCATATACATATATATGTGTATCTGTGTCTGTTTATGTGTGCGTACACACAGACACACACTCACACGTGTATGTATTTATACACATGCACACACACACACACACACACACTTATATACATACAGGAAGTTTTGTATATGCTAATGAAAGTAAGAATTTTATTTAAAAGTCCAATTGTATAGGAATATATATATATACATATCTCTGTGAATGCGTGGGCGTGTGTATAGTACTTTCATACGTACACGCACATTCGTACGTATACACAAACACACATACATACACACACACACACACACACACACACACACACACACACACACACACACACACACACACA
>NC_068991.1:67682311-67683719 GCF_001194135.2 Octopus bimaculoides
AGTTGTTTCCTTCAAAATTCCTACATGCTCGAAATGTACATACATCAAGGTATATTTGTAGAAAGTTTCACGAAAAAATATTAATTTTCATGGAAGTTAAGAAGAATTTAAGTGGACTCTGTTGGAATTTCCGAAAATTGTCCCACACCTCCATTCCAAAACACATTCACCGGAAATTTTTGTATATTCGGAATCTACATAATAAATACTATATGCATAGAAAATTTCATTAAAATATATTCATTTTTCTGAAAGTTATGACCTTCCAAAGTTTGGGGGTTAGAACTCTGTAGTTATGCCTGAATCTGAGATGGGAATATGTTGGATAAAATCATAATTAACTAATCCTCCTGAATTTTCTTTTACCTAAAGCCAGGAAATTTTCAGCACCCCCTCCTACACACACACACACACACACACACACACATAAGCGCACACACACTCACACACGTACACATATACGTTTCTAGTTGAAACTAATCAGATAGTATCTACTTACTGTATGACATCAATTATTCAACAGCCTAGTGTTACATTTCTAAAGACATTTGTCACGTGACATGCTTGTCGGCCATTGTGCGGTTGATTACAGTTGTGGCACGAACCGATACTTATGGCCTACTAGCTTCACAACGATATCTATACGAATACGCATATATTTAGTTATATGTGGCTAACCCAGGATCCCTGTCACTCAGTCCCGCGATATTTTACCTTGTCTATCAATCGTATATATAAATTCAAAGGAATTCCAACTCTGTCTGTTTTTTTATGTTTTTTAAGATTTATTTATATTCTTATAATATTAATGTAAGATATAGAATATATGGTATATATAGTATATATAGTAGAATGAAATGAAGTATTGATTGTCTTATTGAATTAATGAAATGTTGAATATCAAATATTAAAGGACAAGTATACTTTCTTGCATTTAAACAGTCTTCTTCAAGGTTCCAGGTTGTGACAGGAACGTTTCAACTATGTATATACGTGTGTGTATGTGTGTGTGTGTATGTGTGTGTGTATGTGTGTGTGTGTGTGTGTGTGTGTGTGTGTGTGTGTGTGTGTGTGTGTGTGTGTGTGTGTGTGTGTGTGTGTGTGTGTGTGTGTAAGGTGATTACACAATTTGCCCATCGCACCCGGTATGTATGTATGTATGTATGTATGTATGTATCTATCTATCTATCTATCTATCGGGAATTACAGAGTAAAGGTACAAGTTTCCACTGCAACAACAACAACAACAACGACAACGGACTTATTTTATCGATATCTTTTGCCGAACCACAACGGGGAAGTAAACACACCAGCATTGGTTGTCAAGCGATGGGGGAGGGGATAGACACACACACATATACATGCATACATATATATATATATATATATATATATATATATATATATA
>NC_068991.1:67684064-67685455 GCF_001194135.2 Octopus bimaculoides
AATCTATCTATCTATCTATCTATCTATCTATTTTTATATATGACGTTGACCACTAACGTGGACATTTAATGTGCTAGAAATAGATCACATCTTGTGTCTAAAAAGACCTCATCTTGTGTCTAAAAAGACCTAAATTGTTCTCAACATGAAATATAGCGTGATACCAAAACGTAAGCGGGCAAGCCATTTAAAATCACCGAAAAGGAACATTATTAAACAGGTACCGGTTTCAAATTTAACAATCTTATATACATATATATGTGTGTGTGTGTGTGTGTGTTGATTTGTGTATGCGCACACGTGAGCGCACGCGCGTATGTGTATGTGCGTTCGTGTTAGTATACCATCTGACACGCATATAGAAAAGAAAGCAAGTGTATTTAAACCAGACAGCGATCAGGAATAGAAGCAGACAAGGCGGGATAACAAAAACTGTCATGGTCGTCCACCAGCGACCCCATCACGAACAACAACAGCAACAACAACAGCATTCAGTTTCCCCATCACTACTTGAACCAGCACCGGCCACATCGCTGCCACCACCCCACGACGCCGACGCCGCCGCCGCCACCGCCACCAGTAACAACAATAATAACAACAACAACAACAACAACAACAACAACAGCTGCTGTCGTTATTATATTTTCTGATTCTCCTGCTGCTACTATTTCTTCTGCTATTAGCAACTCTATGGAAATGGTAAATTGCATTTTATGAATGCGAAGAGAATCGAAGCGAAATAATTATTCGCCGTTCGGATGTTGATGGTGCAAAAATATGTCCAAACGTGACTCAATGGAGCCGAGGAGTTCTTCTCTTCAAAAAAGACAAACCATCATTTTATCCGAACCAACTATTTCTCATATAAGAAAAAGAAGAAAAAAAAAGAAAGAAAAAAAAAGAAAGAAAAGAAGGAAAAACCCCCCGCAATACAGATTTATATATTCGCACCTTCGCTTTAAAGGATTTTCTTCAATGCCACGCAACAATCTTTTTTATTCTGTTTCATTCGATGGGTTCCTTATTGTTGTTGTTGTTGTTGTTGTGGTGGTGGTGGTGGTTGGTGGAGCAGCTTGTTATTTCTGTTTTACTTGTTATTGTTATTGTTTTTCTTCATGCTACTGCTGCTGCTGCTGCTGATGATGATGATGACGATGATGATGACGATGATGATCGTGATGTTAATAGTCATGGTGGTCGTGATAATGATGTTGTTGCATTCGTTGTTGACGCTTGTATTGTTAATTTCACAGTGAGAGAGCGTGTGTGTGTGTGTGTGTGTGTGTATGTGTGTATGTATGTCTATATATGTATACATATATATGTATGTATCTGTATGTGTGTGTGAGTGTAGATGTGCATGTCTGCATCTATATATATATGTGTGTATG
>NC_068991.1:67690190-67691105 GCF_001194135.2 Octopus bimaculoides
GTGTATTTCTATGGCAGATTCGGATCTCCTGGAATGTTTGATGCCCCAATTGTGCAGTCTGAAATTCTACGAGGTAAGTTATATGTAAAGAAATCATGGCAAAGAAACTGTCGAGCGTGGTAAGCCTGGGGGTAAAAAAAAAACGTTTTTAGCTTAGTTTGATGTGAGATAAAGGAATGGCGAGGAAGAGAAAGTTCAGTGTATTTTCCCAAAGTTTGGTGAATTGGTACTTTTGCGTAGATAAGTATAGACCATGTTTTGCAAACAATTTGCACATGCAAGTCGAAAGCTCCGCATACCGGAAGCTAGCAAGTGTATGGGGGTCATCAGGAGAGAATGCGCACCGTTTTGAGGCCTAGCTCTCGACGGCATCATAGCGCACCGGTCCCCTCACAGACATGAGATCCCGCATGTTAGATCAGCTGGTGATCAAATATAGGTCAATATTCTTCCAGCTATCGCTTATCGTCCCTTTTTAACCAAATCCGGAGATACACGGAAGTGGCAACTGATCGGTGGTCTAGAATTTGGGATGTGTTCCCTTCACACCAAAATTTGTTCCATGGTGTTCATGTAAGAAACCAGTTGTTTTTGAAGGCCTACCCAAAGGACGAAGGGCAGTGCTTATGGCCCTTTCGTAAGCCATTGTGACTGATAGGAAGAATAGAAGAATTTATGAACAGACCGGAAACTAAGACAAGGTGCTTGTACCGAAGTGAATTCCATTAAAGGCAAAAAGAGGTTAATTGTTGAGGTTTAAATCATAGATATTCGTCTACGTTCTCAATCGGGGTCCAGCGTGGCCCTTGGGGATCCATATAAGATTTTGCTGTTAAAATTCATCTGCAATGAACTGTTTATGTTTCTACAATACACAAAATATTTGGACATTTTTTTATACAACTCCTAGTCATA
>NC_068991.1:67691661-67692183 GCF_001194135.2 Octopus bimaculoides
AGTCATTTCTAATCAAAACCATTCCAAATGTGACTGACCTGTCTCTTCAGAAGCATCCAAGAATATATTTTTAAATGTACCTTGTTTTTTTTTTCAAGATGGTCGCTTGTGCACTGAGGCAGGTTGGCTAATATTTATCGAAGATCGAATAAGTGCGAAGCGATACCCTCGTTGACTTGCGTGCTACACACATGCACACACAGACTCATGCCCATGTATGTATGTATGTATGTATGTATGTATGTATGTATGTATGTATGTATGTATGTGTGTGTATGTGTATGTGTCAGACGTGGCTGCGTGAGAAGAAGTTTGCTTCCCAACACATGATTCCGCAGATCGATCAATGCCTTGTAAGTGGATTTGGTAGACGGAAACTGAAAGAAATCCGTCGTACGCACACACACACACACACATACACACACATACACACACACTTGCACGCACACACACGCACACAGACATACACACTCTCACACACACATACGCATACAGACATACACACACATACATACACATACA
>NC_068991.1:67692233-67692497 GCF_001194135.2 Octopus bimaculoides
ATATATATATATATATATATATAATTGAAAACAGTGGAGTCAACAAGGTGGGAGTACGGTTGGACATTATTTTGAATCTGAAGGTGGACGAGGTTTATATTGTACTCTACTACGTTCTTAACAGAATAGACCATAACTATCTATCTATCTATCTATCTATCTATCTATCTATCTATCTATCTATCTATCTTTGTTTCTGTTTTTAATTATTTGAAGTCTTCTTGCAACATTTTGAACTTGAGAAAAGTCTTGCATATCTTTACT
>NC_068991.1:67692508-67693006 GCF_001194135.2 Octopus bimaculoides
TATATATATATATATATATATATATATATATATATATATATATATGCTAATATGTGTGTGTGTATGTGAGCTAACAGAACAAAACTTACAGGTGCTGAGTACATTTAGCAGCACGTGAATATGTCAAGTACATTCTTGAGGATAATCAACCAGGTTATCTTTGTGGCAGAGTAGGCTGGGGTTTTCATTATAAAGCTGTTAATTGAGATTAATTGGCATCTACTGACATCATGTCTAAGCACACAAGAGCAGGGTGTGGTTCCGATATAGTTTGAAATATTCCAGGTGTGGCTGTGTGGTAAGTAGGCGCAGGAGTGGCTATGTGGTAAGTAGCATGCTTACCAATCACATGGTTCCGGGTTCAGTCTCACTGTGTGGCACCGTGGGGAAGTGTCTTCTGCTATAATTTCTGGCCGACCAAAGATTGTGAGTGGATTTGGTAGACGGAGACTGAAAGAAGCCTGTCGTATATATACGTATATATATATATATATATAT
>NC_068991.1:67693237-67696276 GCF_001194135.2 Octopus bimaculoides
TATATATATGTATATGTTTGTGTGTCTGTGTTTGTCCCCCCACTATCGCTCGATAACCGATGTTGGTGTGTTTACGTCCCCCGTAACTTAGCGGTTCTGCAAAAGGGAGCGATAGAATAAGTACTAGGCTTACAAAAGAATAAGTCCTGGGACCGATTTGTTCGACTGAATGCGGTGCTCCAACATAGCCGCAGTCAAATGACTGAAACGAAAAAAAAACAAAAAAATAAAAGAAAAAATATGACATTAAAGATTCCTCAGAAAATGGTTCGCTGGAAATTAAAAAAAATAAATAAAAAAAGCAAAAAAAGCAAAAAAAAAAAAAGCTAACCAAGTCTTTGAGCAGACACAATAAATTAGATTTCTTCTATCTACCCCGGGTGTTATTCTAACATTACTATATCCCTGAAACCACAATATTACAGATTGCATTATAATTAACGTTTGCTAATTATACAATCACTGACACAATTTTTACTAATGGCTAATTTCAAGTTTCTTCACCTATCGCTTACAACTAAACCTTATCCATATCTATTAAGTTTTATACATACATTAACTTGTTAAATCCGAGTCGTTTTCTTTCTTCTTTTTTTTTTGTTTTTTAAAGATCGGAGTAAGTATTAAATTAGCGATAATATATATCATCTTCAGGCAGACCTTAATTTACTGTCAAAATGTTTCAGGAGATCAAATACATTTCTATACCATTTTATCTCTCGCATCTTTATAACTCTCGTGGCAAAAACAATCTCGAAACGCAATCGCTGTAGGTTATATCATACGGTGTACGTAACATCAGAAGCAGAAGAACGGATGGAATAGATCGGGGCTGGTAGTGCCAAATCAGAGACGGATCTTGCTATAATCAACTTCAAGAACTGTGACGGCCCGGGCAAACAGAGTGAAACTAATGAGGAATTTATTGAAACTGATCAGTAAACTGTCTTACAGAGATATCACTTTTTCCTCGATGCTCTTGTTCTATAACATTATCCATGCGGGGACTAAGGCGAAATAAGAAAGCTAATAATATTTTCTTGTATTATTTTTGCCTTGACTAAGCTCCCATTGCCGTAGGGATGCGGAACATAACCCTGCACCTACCCAAGAGGTATTATAGCGCACGCACAGGCATACATACATACATACATACATACATACATACATACATACATACATTTGTTGTTGGCACTCCGTCGGTTACGACGTCGAGGGTTCCAGTTGATCCGATCAACGGAACAGCCTGCTCGTGAAATTAACGTGCAAAAGGCTGAGCACTCCACAGACACGTGTACCCTTAACGTGGTTCTCGGGGATATTCAGCATGACACAGTGTGACAAGGCTGACCCTTTGAATTACAGGTACAACAGAAACAGGAAGTAAGAGTGAGAGAAAGTTGTGGTGGAAGAGTAGAGCAGGGTTCGCCACCATCCGCTGCCGGTGCCTCGTGGAGCTTTAGGTGTTTTCGCTCAATAAACACTCACAACGCCCGGTCTGGGAATCGAAACCGAATCCTATGACCGCGGGTCTGCTGCCCTAACCACTGGGCCATAGCGCCTCCAAACATACATACATACATACATACATACAAGGGCATGCTGGAAAGTTCCTGGCTTTGGATAAAAGAAAATACAGGAGGATCAGTTAATTATAATTTTAATCAGCATAATGATTCTCTTATTTTCATACTTATTGCAGCGTTCCTTCAGTTTTTCTAAGCACTGTAAAAGAACTCGGACGGTCGGGCCTCCGACCTGGCCTTTCGCGACACCCTTAAAGTTAAGGACTTTTCAGCACCCTTCGTGTATACACACATATACGTATATGTGTGTATTTGTCCGCCACCACCGCTTAACACTCTTGAAAACCTATAATTCAGCAGTTCAGTAAAAGACACCGATAAAATAAACTACCAAACTTTAAAATGGTGGATTCGTTTCACCTTTTACTAATATATAATGTCTAACGATTTCTAAAAATGGCCGTAAATGGTAAGAAAGTGGAGATGGCAGAATATGTAGAGCAACAGACAAAATGATTAGTGGTATTTAATCACATCCCTTTATGTCCAGGGCTCCAATCGTGCCATGTGCCAGGGCTCGTTGGATTAAGTAACAATCACCTACTAGAGTTACTGTAAGTTTAATCCCTTTCAAAAGGTGTTTCTCTCTCAGTTAGCGTCATCAGCACAGCCGTTGCCTTACATTGTCTCCAGCAGATGAGATATACTCAGCCATATACGAAAAATGAGTGGAACGCATGTTTTATAATTTAAATGAAAATGAGGTTAGACTTTCATAAAAACGAACATCATAGAACAGAAATCTTCGTGTTTTGAAATCATATCCGCTTTTAGAGAAGGTAAAACAATGACCTGGTGGCATTTAGGATAACTCTTTCTCATTCTCTCTCTCTCACTCACTCTCTCCATACACTACACGCACACACGCAAACACACACACGCACGCACACACACACACACACACACACACACACACACACACACACACACAGGCGCGCGCGCGCACACACACAACAAACGCGTTGCGCAGTGGGTTAGTTATGCCGTGTTGTTGAGAAATTCGCATCGCAATTACTTATTTTGGATTCAGTCTTACTGCGCGGCACCCTGACACAAAGTGCCTTCTACAAAACCCCCGGACCGACGAATGCGTTGTTAATGAATTTGAGAGACGGAAACTGTGCTGAAGCAGGTCTCCTTCCAAAATGCCTGAGAGGCCTGCATGGTGTGGATGTAAGTGGCTTTAAAACAAAACTAGATCGCTTCTTGTCAAGGGTTCCTGACAATTCTACTTCACGGTAGGAAACACAGATGAGTACAACGGGTTCAAATTCCCCCATTGACCAAATGCCAGGCGCTAGAGGAGGTTTCACCGTCTCAGTAGTGTAGCTCAGTCAACGGTGGTGCCCCAGCATGACCGCAGCTTTGACGCTGAAACTGTTTCTTTTAAAGATTTATGTGTATATATGTATATATATCTGCAATGGTTTTATATATATATATATATATATAT
>NC_068991.1:67698214-67704350 GCF_001194135.2 Octopus bimaculoides
AACGTAATTTCATTAGGTCCATTTCTTCCTTTAATATTCTGTTTTTATATTATCTTCGCAGACCCCACCACCCACCCATGCCCTGCTATCATCATCATCATCATCATCATCATCATCATCATCATCATCATCATCAACATCACCATCACCATCACCATCATTATCATCGTCGTCGTCGTCGCCGTCATCATCATCATCATCATCATCATCATCATCATCATCATAGTCGTCATCATCATGATTATCGCTATTGTCGTCATCTAGTGTCATAGTTGTCGCCGGTGTTGCTGTTGCTGTTGGTGTTTATAGTCGCCCCCGAATCTTAATTGTTGCTGTAGTTGTTGTTATTGTTACATGTCGTCTGCTATAATTGTGTGTGTGTGTGTGTGCGTGCATGTGTTTGAGCATATGTGTGTATGTGTCTATGCGTTTGCGTATGTGTGTATGTGTACAATGAATGAATGACTCCTGCTGTGTCTACGTCAACTCTTCCTCCATTGTGAAAGTCAAAAGTGAAAAATAACAACAAATATATAAGACACACAAAACACACAAAAAAGAGGAGGTAAAAGAACCCACCAAACAAAAAACAAAATAGGGTTTACAAAGAATTAAGGCGGGGGCCATCTGCACAGCTGAACGGTTGAAATAAGGGGCTGAAATAAAGGAATGATATAAAGAAGAGAAGCGCGGCGTAGACGAAGGGCTAAACGTATATAATTATGAGAAAGATGTGAGTCAAAATGTATCAGTAATTAAACAAACATACAAGTATCTTTTATATAAGTGGCTGAGGTGATGAATCTAAGAGAAACCAGTAAATTACTGGTACTTATGGGCCGATGAATAGAAAAAAAAATCAACGGATCATACGTCAGCTTCATATTCAAAAGAAAAGAAAATGGCGGAATAGAGAAAGGAAAATATATATAATAGCCTATTCAATTGATTTTTGAGGTTGGAGAGCAAAAAGAACCGTTTAAGATTCCTTTGAATTCTACTGTTTGACATGGTTGTTGATTTTTTTGTTTTGTTTTTACTCTCTTTTGAGATTGTATATAACTGTCTGCCAGTTTGTCTGCCTGTGTATCTGTCTGCGTGTCTGCCTGTGTATCTGTCTGCGTGTCTGCCTGCATGCCTGTTTAACTGTATGTCTGTACACTAACACACATACACATACACGCACGCACCCTTCCCCAGACTAACACACACGCATATATATTTAACTTCGGCGAGCTAAGCCAGCATCTGACTACCGATGTTGGCTTAGCTGGCCGAAACTTCGAAATCACTGTCAACAATATTCTTGTATAAGAATAATAAAATTTGTATTCTCCAAAAGTATAGAGTCAAACTTCAGATTAATGTAAAATTGTTTGTATGTATTATAACTAAACATAAGGCGGCGAGCTGGCAGAATCGTTAGTGCGCTGCACGAAATGCTTAGTGGTAAATGCTACATTCTGAGTTCAAATTCTGCCGAGGTCGACTTTGCTTTTTATCCTTTCGGGGTAGATAAATATAATCGACTTATACCTGTATCAAATTTCAGGCCTTGTGCCCATAGTAGAAACAAACATTAATATATATATATAAAGTAAACAAACGATGTGCATTGTATATAATATATATATATATATCTTGTACATATATATATATATATATACACACACACACACACACACACACACACACATATATATATATATATGTATGTATGTTACTATGGGGACGTAAACAAACTAACACCGGTTGTTATGTGATGATGGGGGCAAACACACACATATACACGACGGGGTTCTTTCAGTTTTCGGCTGCTAAATGCACTCGTAGAGCTTTGGTGGGCCCGACGATATAGTAAAATACACTTGCCTAAGGAGTCAAGTAGTGGGGCTGGACTGAACCCGGAACCATGTTATCAGGAAACAAACTTCTTGCCACTCAGCCACATCTACATCTAGCCTCATAGGCACACCTACACATACATGTACACAGGTCCACTTATACAAGTGCGTGGCTACATGCAATATAAGTGCACCTCCCCACAACGATTTCTACAGAGTTTGAACTCTTTGTATGTACAGCGGAGGAAAAGAGACAAAATCGAACTGAGCAACATTCACACCTTTCTATCTGACCATTCGTAATATTTTTTGCTTTTGAACGCGGCGAGCTGGCAGAAACGTTTGCACACCGGGCGAAATGCTTAGCAGTATTTAGTCTGCCGTTACGTTCTGAGTTCAAATTCCACCAAGGTCGACTTTTATCCTTTCGGGGTCGATAAATTAAGTACCAGTTACGCACTGGGGTCGATGTAATCGATTTAATCCGGTAGTCTGTCCTTGTTTGTCCCCTCTTTGTTTAGCCCCATGTAGGCAATAGAAAAATAAGAAACGTTAGCATGCCGGGCGAAATGCCTAGCGGTATCTCCTCTGTTTTTACGTTCTGAGTTCAAATTCCACCGCGGTCAGCTTTGCCTTTCATCCTTTCGGGGTCGATAAGTTAAGTACCAGTTGCGTACTGAGGTCGATCTAATCGACTGGCCCCCTCTCCCAAAAACTTCGGGCCTTGTGCCTAGAGTAGAAAAAAATATTTTTTGCTTTTGTTTTGTATATGATTGTAGTAAACAAACTAAAACCTGTCTTTACTGAATGGTGTTTATACTTAACTTATCGGCCCCGAAAGGATGAAAGGCAAAGTCGACCTCGGCGGAATTTGAACTCAGAACGTAACGGCAGACGAAATACCTCTAAGCATTTCGATTGGCTAACGTTTCTTATTTCTTTACTGCCCACAAGGGGCTACACACAGAGGGCACAAACAAGGACAGACAAACGGATTAAGTCGATTATATCGACCCCAGTGTGTAACTGGTACTTATTTAATTGACCCCGAAAGGATGAAAGGTAAAGTCGACCTCGGTGGAATTTGAACTCAGAACGTAACGGCAGACGAAATACCTCTAAGCATTTCGATTGGCTAACGTTTCTGGCAGTTCACCGCCTTATTGAAAGGTGTTTATTGCTAGAGAAAGAGAAAACTTTAAACGATATCACAGACGTCATGGTCACAAATGTGGTATAATCAATGACCCAACATGCGATGAGTATTAGTACATTTTGCACAATACTATTTAATTGGGCATTCGGCTCACGATCGTGAGTTCAATTCCCGGCGACGCGTTCTGTCCTTGAGCAAGACACTTTATTTCCCGTTGCTCCAGTCAAGTAGTGAGGTTAATGGAATCGACTTAGCCCTCCTCTAAATTGCTGGTCCTGTGCCAAAATTAGAAACAATAATTATTATTTGTCTTTCATCCTTTCTGGGTAGGTAAATGAGTACTTCGTACCAGCCAATTACTACTGGATTATTTTATCGATCAAACCCTTCTCCCCCCCAAAATTCAGGCCTTGTGCCCTTGTTAGATGCAGCTATTATTATCATTAGCATTAGCATTTTGGCGACGGATAGCAAAATTTGTTAAGGAGTCAGATAAAATATTTTACAGAATGTAGTTATGTTCCTTTACACCATGACTATCCGATGGATTCAACCATGACTTTTATTTATCCTCGTAGAAACGATAATATAAATATCACTGAAATACTAAGTTCAATTTAATTGACTGTAAGTCTCCATCAAAACCTATTGCTTTCTGCCCCCGTTAGCGATTATTTTCATGGATTATAACAGTAGTTATATAAAGAGTCGTAACTACTGTTGAGTCACTGCGTAGCATGCAATGTTTAGTGTTACCAAGTATGGCTGAATATATGTGAGATAAATCATATTTTGTACAGGATTATTTAAGGGCAGAAATAATATTTATATTTTTGTACTTATGTTGCAATTACATAAACTAAATGATTAATTACCTTGGCAGACACACCTTAATTAATCATTAAATGTATGTCTGTATATATATATATATATATATATATACGCGCGCGGGTGTGTATGTGTGTAGACACATATATATAGACACATGCATATATAGATATACAGATATACACCTACATATGTATATATATACATCTAGGTATATATATTTATGTTTACTTGTATATACTACACATGCATATATATATATATATATATATATATATATATATATATATATATATATATATATATATATATATATATATATAAGTTCAATTACCATGTGACTGTCTTAGTCAATATTTCTCTATTTCCATATTCCAGACATCTTAACGTCAGCTGTCTGAAAGAATATCACTTATTTAATTAAGATGTATGTCAGCTTCATTAAGAAACAGATTATATCTGCAATTGAAGTTGTTTCCCCTCCTTCTTGATGGATTTTGGGGATGCGATCCTACTCTTATTTTTATCTATTTTTATATTCTTAGGAAAGTGATGGATTATCAGAATCGATAGAGCGTTTCACAAAATGTCTTGTGATATTTGTTTTGGCGTTTTACGTTCTGTGTTCGTATCCTACTGAGGCTGGCTCTGCTTTCCGTCCCTCTACGGTCAACAAAGTAAACATGGTATTAACTATGACCCTCCTCCAACATTTCAGGCTCTGTTCCAATGTTAGAAATAATTCCAGCTGTTTAGGTTCTGATTTCAAATCCTCTCGGAGTCAGCTTTGTTTTTCATCTCTTCGGGGTCGATAAACTTAAGTAGCAATGAAGTTCTCGATACACTCCTCTCCCAAAATTGTTGCCTTCATGCCAAAATTTGAAATAGTTATTATTATTATTATTACTATTATTATTATTATTATTATTATTATTATTATTATTATTATTACTATTATTATTATTATTATTATTATTATTATTATTATTACTATTATTATTATTATTATTATATGATTGACTTTTGCTTTGTATTTGTACAAGTTGACTCCAAGTCTCACTCAGAGATCTCAAGAGACAACAAGTTAGAAGTTCATGTTGGTGTTATGCCTAGGGTGTCATATATTTGGTTTTGCACAATGTATTGTTCTAGAGAATGTTTAAGAAAACATAAGAAAATTATTAGATTGTTTTAAAATTTGAGATTACATAGACAGTATTTTACGTAGGATATGGGCAGTTCCCATGAGCACTATCTTTTGAACTTCTACCGTTTTTGTGCTCGCTCAGTTTTTGGTAGGTCTTGACAGATGCGTTTAAGTCGATTGGGACAGTCATATCGATAAGGAGGCATGATTTTTGTCTGAAGTCCTTCAATATAATATCTGGCCTATTCACATCTATCTTTCTGTTAGTTTGAACGGTGAAGTTCCAGAGGAGTGAGATGTGATAATTTTCAAGCACCGGAGGTGGTTTGTGCTCCCACCAGTTTTTATCATGGGACAGGTTCAGGTTTTTGCAAATTACCCAGTGAACATATTTTGTTTGTCTATCATGCCTGCTATTATTATTATTATTATTATTATTATTATTATTATTATTATTATTATTATTATTATTATTATTATTATTATTATTATTATTATTATTATTATTATTATTATTATTATTATTATTATCATTATTATTATTATTATTATTATTATTATTATTCAAGACGTCACACAGTATCCAATATCATGATGTTGTTGATTGAAGATATTAGGTCTACCGGGGGTTTTGTACTATTTGTTTCATTCACAAGAAAGACCTCAGACAAACATTACTTTACGCAGTACTTCACGCATTCCAAGCAATGCCGACTTTTGCGATACATCTAGGGCATTGTAGGGTATTTCTAAAGTTTCCAAATGTTTTTTTCGTATTCAGTGGTTTTGAATCCAATGCTCCGATTACAATAGGGACAACCTTTATGTTTGACTATCGTGATTATTACTATTATTATTATTATTATTATTATTATATTATTATTATTATTATTATTATTATTATTATTGTTATTATTATTGTTATTGTTATTGTTGTTACTTTTATTATTATTATTATTATTATTATTTTATGTTTGACTTTTGTTTTGCATTTGTACAAGTTGGATCCAAGTCTCACCCAGAGACCTCAAGAGACAACAAGTTAGAAGTTCATGTAGGTGTTATGCCTAGGGTACCATATATTTGGATTTGTACAGTTTTGTTCAAGTGAATGTTTAAGAAACCATAAGAAAATTATGTTTGCTTTAAAATTTGAGATCA
>NC_068991.1:67709227-67711601 GCF_001194135.2 Octopus bimaculoides
TATTATTATTATTATTATTATTATTATTATTATTATTATTATTATTATTATTATTATTATTATTATTATTATTATTATCATTATTATTTAGTATACTGACCAAAATGCTTGGTGACATTTTGTCTATCCTAAAGTTCTGGGTTCAAATGCCACTCGGGATAATTTCTCCCATTCATTCTTCGGGGGTCAATAAAATAAAGTACCATTTACATACTGAAGTCGATATAATGAATTCATTTGCCTTCCCCCCCCCCCCACACCAACTTCTTTGACCCTGCACCTAACGTAACAATTATTGTAGTTAATTGTTGCCCGCTTTTCAATCTTCCGGTTTGATAACATACCAGTCAAATCCTGAGGTCGATTTTAACCGACAAGCTTCTTTCCGTCTCCTCTTCATTTTAACGAAGCAACGGAATGGCTCTGCTGGTTATAATCGCAGGAAGGGTTCTCTCGGCATCCTTGGTAGCTGTTTGGAACCGAGAACATGACGGTCTCTTTGACACTTCCTGAACCGAACCTGACGGTACTCTAAGAATTGTAGCTTCCGTGAACTACTGTCGTTTCTTTTGGTTTCCAACTCTTCTGAACAGAAAGCTCTTAAATGACCGTTGTTACTACACACGTAACAGCTAGGTTTTCTGTTCTGGATGGTCTGTCATAACCATAAAAAATTTTTTTTTACTTGATAAGACTTCGAGGGTTGTTTTGTGAAGTTATACAGCCATGAAACTTGCGTGTCTATAGAGGATATATGATGGACATAGTTCATTATATCGATCCCCTAATATCTGAATGGCACTTAATCAATAATACCAATTATTACCGATATTAGTTATACGACTCAGTCGTGAGAACTAAAAAAAAAGAAAAAGAAACAGCATGAAACAAAGAAGAAGCTATAAATGTTTGACAAAAAAATAATAAAGATTCATCATAAAAATATAAACAAAATGAAGTAATTACTGCATGCAGCAATATTAATAATTCTAACATTTTCTTTCTCATATACAAATTTCAAAGATCTGTACACATACACATACCGATAAATACATACTCACAAACACACACTCAAAACTCATATAAACACACACGCACACACACACGTACGTAAACACGCGCATAGACACTCGCACACGAATGCACATACACAGTCTTATAAACAAAAATATGCATGCAAACATTTACATACAGTAATTCCTCGCCATATCGCGGTTCACCTCTCGCGGTTCACCTTTCGCGGTACACCTTTCGCGGTTCACCTATCGCTGTTTATTACTTAAGCTTACGTCGATTCCTCTGTGATATTGTTTTGCATTTACAATTAAAAAAATATATACAAATTATATAAAAAAAAAATACAGTACAGTACTGTTTCTATTTCGCGGATTTTCACCTATCGTAGGCGCAGGAGTTGCTGTGTGGTAAGTAGCTTGCCTACCAACCATATGGTTCTGGTTTCAGGCCCACTGCGTGGCACCTTGGGCAAGTGTCTTCTACTATAGCCTCGGGCCAACCAAAGTCTTGTGAGTGGATTTTGGTAGACGGAAACTGAAAGAAGCCCGTCGTATATATATGTATATATATATGTATGTGTGTGTATATGTTCGTGTGTCTGTGTTTGTCCCCCCTACAAGATCGCTTGACAACCGATGCTAGTGTGCTTACGTCCCCGTAACTTAGCGGTTCGGCAAAATAGACCAATAAAATAAGTACTAGGCTTACAAAGAATAAGTCCTGGGGTCGATTTGATCGACTAAAGGCGGTGCTCCAGCATGGCCCCAGTCAAATGACTGAAACGAGTAAAAGAGTAAAAGGGTTTCGTGAGGGGTTTTGGAACGTAGCACTTGCGATAGTCGAAGGATTGCTGTATATAATTACACATACATGCTACGCGCAAACACACACACACACACACACGCGCGCACGTGAACAGAAACCCACAGGTGTGCACAAACAAGCGCATAATCGCTTACGCACACACACACAAACACAAGTATTCACAAACGCATTTGCGTATGCTGTGTTAACTACACGCACATCATATTACGCACAGAAAAACACACACATACAAACACATGCACAAGCGTTCATGCAAACATTTGCAGATGCAGTTATACACACACACACACACACACTCTCCATCCACACAAACGTACGCAATCACGCGCAAAATCAAACACACACACAGTGTCCCTCTGTCTCCCTCTCTGTCTCTCTGTCTCCCTCTCTGTCTCTCTGTCTCCCTCTCTGTCTCTCTGTCTCCCTCTCTGTCTCTCTGTGTCCCTCTCTATCTCTCTGTCTCCCTCTCTGTCTCCCTCTCTGTCTCCCTCTCTCCCTCTCTGTCTCCCTCTCTGTCTCCCTCTCTGTCTCC
>NC_068991.1:67712593-67713798 GCF_001194135.2 Octopus bimaculoides
AACACACACATACACTCACCAACAAACACACACATACACTCTCTCCTCCTCTTTCATTTCCTCCTCCTCTTTCATTCCCTCCTCCTCTTTCATTCCCTCCTCCTCCTCCTCCTCCTCCTCTCTCTCTGTCATTCTCCCCCCTTCTCTCTCCCTCCCTTACAAACACAAATATTCACGCAAACATTTGCAGATGTAGTTATAAACACGTACATACATATCACACACACATGAACACGCACATATACACACACTCTGTCTGTCTGTCTGTCTGTCTGTCTGTCTCTCTCTCTTTCTCTCTCTCTATCTCTCCCTCCCTTACAAACACAAGTATTCACGCAAGCATTTCGCAGATGCACTTATAAATACGAACATACATACCATATGCACAAATACACAAATACACACACAGACACACAAACACTCGTACGATCACCCACACACAAACACACACGCATATACACACACATACGTACATACACACGTATACACGAACGCACGCGCACACACACAATCACACACACACATGCTCGCGCACGTACACACAGCTACCCACACCCAAGTGACAGGCAACAGTCGTCGTGAGCAAAAGTGCAGAGACACGTGTACGGTTACTCCCTTCTCACCTGGCTGCAAGCTAAAAACGGTTTCATAAAAACGCTTCCAATTATAATATCCGCCATTATGTTGTTGTTCACGACCAAACCAGCACTTACAACGTTGGCAAATCTGTTACAATATTTGGTGGGGTTTCTATCTCTTTATTTCTTGCTTTTGTCCTTGTTGTTGTCGTTGTTGTTGATGATGATGATGATGATGATGATGATGACGATGGATATTGATGGTATTGTTGTCATTGTTGATGTTGGGTTAGTGAACGTGACACGTGACTGACAATCCGGCACCGTCTTCGGTGGGTGATAAGAGTCACTGCCACATATCTGTGTCGGCTACTTTCGATTGATGTGTGTCATACGCACTTGGAACACATATCAAACACACACACACGCACGCACACGCATGCACACACACAGACACACACACACACACACACACACACACACACAAACATGGATTCGCGCACGCGCTCACACATACGCACATACACATATTGTATCCTTCAAATGCATTGGAGTGCAGTTGTTCCTTCAGATCTATCTATCTATCTATCTATCATCTATTTCATTTTCCCCAAAACATGCATATAT
>NC_068991.1:67714024-67718214 GCF_001194135.2 Octopus bimaculoides
ATATATATATCTGTAAAAATATGTCACACTTATTCAGTAGCCATGATAAAACTCCGAGTTTCGGATGCCAGGGTGGGAGCCCACGCCAACATCTCTTCAGTTATCCGGTCAATTGAAAATTGTGAAAAATGTGAAAAATGAAAAATGAGTTCTAGTTCTAACATTTCACTAATTTTAATGCTGTATTTGTGGTGCATGATGATTTGTGGGAGGGCATATTTGTTTCGGATTTTGTAGAGTTTATGTATGTATATGTATGTATGTATGTATGTATATATGTATGTATGTATGTATGTATGTCTATATAATGTAACTACATGTGGATTGTTGGGGATTTTATTCCTTCGTCTTCCTTTTCTCTTGGACTTTCCTATGTCTCCAGTTTCTGAAGAAGAGCTTTGCCCGAAACGTTAAACAACCTACCTTTCCTTCCCTGGGCGTCTTTTAATACTTTGCATGTATATATATATATATATATATATATATATATATATATATGACATTGGTTTCAAATTTTAAAACATAGCCACCAATTTCGGGGAAGGGTGTAAGTCGATTGCATCGATCCTAGTGATCAACTGGTACTTATTCTTTCGACCCCGAAAGGGTGAAAGGCAAAGTCGATTTCGGCGCTATTTGAACTCAGAACGTAACGGCGGACGAAATGCTGCTAAGCTTTTTGTCCGATGCAGTAACACAATTCCGCCAGCTCGCGGCCCTAATGTTATATATGCTATATTACAATATGCTGGGTTGTTCCGAAGATAAATTTCTGCTTGACCGACTCTGAGACTCGGTTTCAATACTTAGATAGTGCAAACCTAACAGTTTTTCTTTTCTTGCACACTTTTCATTTCGTCTACTCCCTAAAATATAAATCCTTTGTGACTAATTAAAAACACACCAATATTTTGGACTGATACACTCTCAAACTATAAGGGAGGGTTGATGAGGGTTGATGATATGCATTACTTTGTATTTTAAGCTATAAACTGGTAGTGTTCTTCGGACACAGATCAACTCCGTTAAGTAGCTCGAGAGTCGTGTAATTAACGAGTGTTTCAGTTATCTTGCGATATTCCAACAACAGCCAGCATCTATATCAACCCAATCTGTATGACTCCCTTATCAGCCACCTCAATCCCAATCTCTTCCCAGACATGCTTGTTTCCCACCTCAACCCTTGGGTCCTGCCAACACTACCTTTCCCCCCTCCATCTCTATCCATCTCCACCCAGCTGCCGTCATCCTACTGTTCACCTTAGGAGAGCTGTCAATCAGGCTGATCACATTTACATCACGCTATGTCTATCAATGCTTTTTATACGCCCCTCTACTAAGAGACCATCTGTCCTCTTTCTTTCACGACTTCAGATTAACCTCTACTTCCGCTATCCTGCCCATACGTCACCTCATCCCTTGCTATCCAGCTATCCTGCTACACGTCACCTCATTCTTTACTATCCTGCCGCAATTTACCTCATTTCCTGGCATCCTTCTTCAATTTACCTCAATCCCTGCTATCTTGTTGCATTTCAGCGCTCGCTTTATAAATCCTGCACCATCTCACCTTATTCCTTGACATCATGCTGCACTTACTTTTCTTCCTGCTATGCAATTAAAATCACATCCATTTCCTGGGACCTTATTACCAAGCGCTCTGCAGCTGTTCAGCGAATCCCTGTCTTTCCTTCTGCATGTTACCTCATTCGCACCTATCCTGCAAACTCATTCCCACCTATCCTGTTCGCTATATATTGTCTGCTATATATTTCCATCCGATAGCACAAACATATCCACAAGGCGATATGTAAGCTCTTTCACGTCTTTAATGGTGCTACCAGCAGAGATTACGTTTTTATTTGGATTTCTACTTGTTTCGCTAGATGTATCTCATACGATATATCTTTTTCCAGTGAGGATATTATTTATATCATCAAACTGCTTCTTTAGACAAATACATGTATATATACACACACAAACTCACGTAAGCGTGCGCACGCACGCACACACACGCACACACACACACACACACACATAGTACAGTAGGAAATTGGAAATTTTTTGGCATTATTTATTCCCCATTACACGTGTTTCATTTGCTAATAGGAATTAAAAAGATTTAAATGTTAAATAGGCAGTCAAGCGATAATGTGTGTGTGGGGAAGGGGGACAGACAGAGACACACAAACACACACAAACACACACACACACACACACACACACACATATGTATATATATATATATATATACGACGGGCTTCTTTCAGTTTATGTCTACCAAATCCATTCACAAGGCATTGGTCGGCCCGACGCTATAGTAGAAGACACTTACCCCAAGGTGCCACGCAGTGGGACTGAACCCGGAACCATGTGGTTGGTAAGCAAGCTACTTACCACACAGCCACTCTTGCACCTGAAAAATTATTTCTTCTGCTGACGTAATTCACTCTTGAACAATTCCTTTCTCAGGAGTAAAAGTCGATGCCATCCCAAGACGATTTAATCAAATTGATTTTATATTCTAACCGACCAATCAATGTCATAGTAAAGATTAATAATATCTTTATTTGGGTCGAGCTAGTCTATTGCTGTTCTGGAGTTTCGCCTGTGTGCTCAGAGTATAAATTACCTGATGACCTTGTGAAACTCGCGACTAACTCGACCAAAATAAAAATATTCTTTTCTATTCTAGGCACAAGGCATGACACTTTTGGGGAGGGGACCAGTCGATTAGATTTACACCAGTACGCAACTGGTACTTAACTTATCGGCCCCGAAAGGATGAAAGGCAAAGTCGACCTCGGCGGAATTTGAACTCAGAACGTAATGGCAGACGAAATAACGCTAAGCATTTCTCCTGGTGTGCTAACGTTTCTGCCAGCTCGCCGCCTTGACCAAAATAAAAATATTACACAGACACACACATTATACACTATATCTTTAGTACACTGCGGCCATGCATGCATACATACATGCATACATACATACGTACATACATATATACATCGTGGCGTGACACAGTGTGACAGGGCTGGCATTTTAAAATTCAGGTACAACAGAAACAGGAAAAACGAGTTAGAGAAAGTTGTGGTGAAGGAGTACAGCAGGGTTCGCCACCACCCCCTACCGGACCTTCGTGGAGCTTTAGGTGTTTTCGTTCAATAAAAACGAACAACGCCCGGTCTGGGAATCGAAACCGTAATCTTAAGTCTGCGAGTCCGCTGCCCTAACCACTGGGCCATTGCGCCTGTGTGTGTATGTGTGTGCGTATGTTATTTGTTTTTATGTCTTACAAGTAAAGACAATCTAAGTTTAAACTTAGAGGTTACTGAATACTTTTTATTAAATCTTTCATAAAGATAAGGTTGACAGTAACTTCGAAATTTAATAAAGACACACATATATAAATGTTACACAGAGACGGTGTTAGGGACAGCTGTAGGAGGTAGTTAGCGATTGCAGAATTGGTACTGGTTGTGGTGGGTGACATTCACGATAGTATTAATGGCGGTATGGTGGTGATGGTGGTGGTGGTGGTGGTGGTGGTTGTGACAGCAAATTAAAAATCATTGCTGTTCGTACTTGCAAGCAACAACAACAACAACAACAACAGCAGTAGCCTTAGCAACAAGAACAACGAGCTCGCAATCATTTGTATTAATTGATAAATGTTGTCCTAAATAAGAAAAAAACAAAACAAAACAAAGTAACCAAATGTCAGAAGCGGTAATGATGACCAGAGACGAGATAGGGGTCAGTCAGTAGGGGTCAGCTAATAGGATCACATCGACAAAATGCAGACACGCAAATGATTGCACGCACACATACATGCACACTCACATACACACACGCACGCACACACTGACATATACGCACACACACACACGCATGTACGCACACACGCACACACGCACACACGCACGCGCTTGCGCACACACACACGTATTTGCGAGCCGAACGAAGAAGCCTTTGCTAGAAATAACAACCAAGTCATCCTCAAATCACACACACACAACCTCTCTTAAAAAGAAAAAGGAAGTGAATATGTGGTTCTGCACACTCTAAAATGGACGGGATGGTCAAAGAATGCATTCAGTTGTAAGTCTGCCTGATCCATGTTGATCGAGGGTTAAACAATACCATCACCAAGACAGATCTGTTCTCTCTCTTTGGTTTTTATTCGCTCT
>NC_068991.1:67719026-67722568 GCF_001194135.2 Octopus bimaculoides
TATTTCGTCTGTCTTTACGTTCTGAGATCAAATTCCGCCGGGGTTGATAAATTAAGTACCAGTGAAACACTGGGGTCGATGTAATCAACTTAATCCCTTTGTCTGTCCTTGTTTGTCTCCTCTATGTTTAACCCCTTGTGGACAATAAAGAAATAAGAAACGTTAGCACGACGGGCGAAATGCTTAGCGGTATTTCGTCTGTCCTTACGTTCTGAGTTCAAATTCCGCCGACGTCTACTTTGCCTTTCATCCTTTCGGGTTCAATAAATTAAATACCAGTTGTGTACTGAGGTCGATCTGATCGACTGTCACCCTCCCCTAAAATTTCGGGCCTTGTGCCTAGAGTAGAAAAGAATATATTTGTAGTTCTTTGATGTTGTTTTTGTTGGTACCTTCCCGTTTTCTCTCTCTCTTTTTATATTGGTATCCTCATCGCATCTGATATACTCTATGTTACTTTTAGTATTGCTGACCTGTAGTAGTAATAGCATTAGTAGTAGTAGTCGTAGTAGTAGTAGTAGTAGTAGTAGTAGTAGTAGTAGTAGTAGTTTTTGATGCTGTTTCTCTGAATTGATCGTTACTTGGTCATCCCTACCCGAATGCAGTTATTGTTTTTGTTGTTGCTGTTGTCCAGGGTCCATCTTTTGCTTATGTCGTCGTTGTTTTTGCTGCAGTTGTGGATTGTCCAAAACATTTATCGTATTAGATGGAGTCTGTGGCTTAATGCCATCTAATTATTCCCGGTCATTTGTCGGTAGTAGGGGGTTTTGTAGTAGGGGGTTTGGTAGTAGGGGGAGGGGGAGATCACATCAAAGGTTTCTCGTTTTGAGAAAAACAATTTGGCCATACTGATGACAGTATAAATCTACTTGATAATGAAACAAACGATTGACCAGAGGGAGAGAGAGAGAGAGAGAGAGAGAGAGAGAGAGAGATGAGTGACCAAGGAAGGTTCAGGGAGGTAGGAATACGTGTTTGTGTGCGCGTGTTTGTATGTGTATAATTATATAATTATACAATCATAAACATACACATATATATACATATACGTACATGTATTTGTAGATATATATATACGCACACACATACTCACACACACACATAGACATACATGTACATACATACATACATACATATATAAATACATACACACACATACATACATATATAAATACATACATACGCACATACATACATATATAAATACATACACACACACACACACATATATATACATATATAAATACATACACACATGCACATATAAATACACACACACACACTCACGCACACACACATACACACACACACACACATATATATAAATATATATACATATGTAGACATATGAAGCGTGAGTGAGCGAGAGAGGAGGAGAGAACGGAGAAAAGTGGGGTAGAGGGAGGGTGACTTAAAAGGAGAGGGTGAAAGAGTGGGATGGGGAGAGAAGGGGAGAAAGGTGATAGAGAGGGCGAGAGAGGTGGGGAGACAGAGGAGGGGTGGGGTGAAAATGGATAATTAGACACTAAGAACGATGAGAAATGTTTATTACAGTTTATAAGAAGGAAGAATTGCAGAGATATGGCAAACAATCTTTTTAGCAGATCCACCCCCGCTCGCTCCGTCGCAACATACCACTGGTACTCAGCTGATCAATGAATAGAGGGGGTGACAAATCACATGTCATATACTCTGATGGGATTTGATCTGAGATCCTTGGGACATGAATAGCTACTTTAGTCATTTTAGACACTTTAGTCCATTTGGTCATCATTAGAATACTCTGCTGCTTCCAACAATGCCAAACAACAGACACCATGGAAGGGAGGCATCTACGTGGTTTTATGATCTGCTAGAAATAGCGGTCAGGTTTTCCAACATAGAAATATAAACTGAAGGATACATTGAATAATGAAATGCTCGCTGTAGCAAGAAATAAACAGATAAATATAGATTCGATGGTCAAGGATGAGAAATTCTCGGATCATTGCTTAGATCAGGGGTTTTCAAACTGTGATCCGCGGACCACAGGGGGTCCGCAAGGACAAGACAGGGGGTCCGTGAACAGCAAATACTTTTTATGGGCAATTTGATTTTATATATGTTTTTTAATCGAAACTTTTTAATTGACAATAAACCTATTTGTTAAATACTGTTAAATAAATAAATGTAAAAATATATGTTATTTTAAGCAAATATTTATGTATAAGTTTCATAAGCATTTATAAGGGGATCCCTAAGGTAAAGCCTGAAATATAAAGGGGTCCGCAAATCAAAAAGTTTGAAAACCCCTGGCTTAGATCAGTGGTTCTCAACTCGTTTGAGATCAGGACGTTCTTGAACCCCTACAAATAATTGTGGGCGCGCCGTCAGTCCTGAGTGTGTTATAATATTCAAGTTGTATAATATTCAAGTGTGATAAGATAACTCAAGTTGTGTACGGAATGTCATATACTTGCATCACGTCATCAGATAATATATAAAACGACTTCTGAATATGATAATCGTAGATCTTACATAACAAACATTCATAATGGTATAAGAAGAATTTACATAAAATTTCTTTTTAGTTTTCAATCCAAGTTACGTTGTGCATAAAATATTTATAGATTTAATTACGCCACCAACGACATTACTTTGTGCAAATTAGTCTGGAAATTGCAACTAAGTTCTGGTTTGTGTCTGATTTAAACAGCGATTGTTATAAATTCTCTTCGTGGAGAGAAATATGACGGGTAATTGTTTTCCGATATGTATACAACTAGCTATGAAACAGGTCAAGGTAATCTTTATTTTTCTGAAATGTGAAGAGAAGAACAAATATTTAAACTTGTTTACATTCTACAGCGATAGTTTTAAAACTAGTTTAACCGTATTAAATTTACCTTCGATGTTTTAATACACATTGTATCGTGCATAAACTATATATTAATTCAGTAGTAAATATCATATTATATCCGTACTTATAGTGGTTGGACACCAAATATTCCTACGTGTTGTATCTAAAATGTTTTCCCTTTCTGCACGAATAGCGAATGTAAATATCCAATAAAGATGATGAAAATGGCAGTTATATACCACAGAAGCTAGATATGTATTTAAGACAATATTTTCTCTCTTTAAAAGGCTGTTCCGGAAAAATACAGTTCTGAACGAAGTCACATACATAGTTTAGGAATTGGTTCTGTATATTACGCTGGGAAAATAATTGCTATTTTATATGGTTTACATAGGTGTAAAGATACGTGTATCTGTTTGTTTGTGCACGTATCCGCTTGTGTGTGTGTGTGTGTGTGTGTGTGTGTGTGTGTGTGTGTGACTGTATACGCTTAACAAGTTTAGATACGGAGAAAAAAGGTAAGAATATACTTTAAACGAAGCATAAATATCAATATGTACTTATTTCGTTCCTCTATCTATCTATCTATCTATCTATCTATCTATCTATCTATCTATCTATTTATCTATCTATCTATCTATCTATCTATCTGGGGGACGTCATAGATAACTTTAGGCCCATCACTCTGCTCAATGCAGACTTG
>NC_068991.1:67725111-67725791 GCF_001194135.2 Octopus bimaculoides
CCCAAAAAGAAAAGCTCTACATTGTATTTGTCCCATCTTCGTTGAGCCCTGTGTGGCTAATAAAAGAAATGTATCTATCTATCTATCTATCTATCTATCTATCTATCTGTATATCTGTCTGTCTGTGTGTCTGTCTTATTTCTCTATCAATCTAACTATCAGTCTATTTATCTATATGTACATGTTTGTGTACGTCTGTGTATATGTGTACACACAGACACACACACACACACACACACACATACACACACACACACACACACACACACACACACACACACACACACACACACACACACACACACACACACACACATATATATATATATATATATATATGTATGTATATGTGGGTCTACGTGTTTGTGTGTATATGTATATATATGCGTACGCCCCACTCCCGGTCGAGTATATACAAGAAACAAAACTACGTAACACGCTGAATAAGCCATTATAACATTCCATATACTGATTACTATACATACCAGTAATTACGTAGGCATATATTTTTCACTTCTTCAGTGTGGATGTATGTATATATATATATATATATATATATATATATATAACTGAATACATAAGAGACGTATGTATATTTCATATTAGCTGGTACACACATACACACATACATATACACACACATACACACTATATATATCTATATATATATGTGTATATAT
>NC_068991.1:67728860-67731981 GCF_001194135.2 Octopus bimaculoides
TGTGTGTGTGTGTGTGTGTGTGTGAGTGACCGTGCGCGCACATATGTGCAGGTGAATTTACCGAGCTTGGTCACACATTAATGGTAGCAACGTGACAAGAAGGTCAGCGAGTCAGTCATATTAAGCTCTGTATGTAAATTATGTCGAGCTAAAGCTGCTAATAACTCAATTTTGTCTCTGATATCTGATATAAATAGCGTGGAAATAGCAGGTAAAAAAACAAAAAAAAACAAGATGGAGAAGATTACGACTGAGATTGTTGAAGCACGTTGAATGGGCTGCAGCTTTTGCCGCAGCTGTAGTAGTAGTAGTAGTAGTAATAGTAGTAGTAGTAGTAGTAGTAGTAGTAGTAGTAGTAGTAGTAGTAGTAGTAGTAGTGGTAGTAGTAGTAGTGGTAGTAGTTGTTGTTATTGATGTTATTGTTGTTGTTGCTGTTGTTATTGTTGTTGTTGTTGTTATTGTTATTGGTGTTGTTGTGGATGTTGTTGTTGTTGCTGTTGGTTTTGTTGTCGATCTTGTTGTTATTGTTGTTGTTGTTTTTGTCGATGTTGTTATTGTTGTTGTTGTTGATGTTGTTGTTGTTGTTGTTGGTATTGTTGTTGGTGGTGTTGTTGTTGTTCGTGGTTTTGTTGTCGATGTTGTTGTTGTTGTTGTTGTTGCTGGTGTTTAGCCCTACGTCAACCAGGAGCTTCCTATTTATCTTTGATCTTTTACTTGTTTCAGTCATTGCGTTGCGGACATGCTGAAGCACCGTCCTGAACATCTTAGTCGAAGAAACAGATCAGAGTTACTTATTTTGATGAACCGCTACGTTACGGTTACGTAAACAAACCCACACCGACTGTCAAGAAGTGTGTGTGAGGGGGGAATACATACACACATACACACACATACTCACACATACGGAGGGGTGGCGTACTTCGAAAGCTAAAACGATGCAAAGCGCATTGTGACTAATGATGTATAACAGTTTCTGATAGTCTGGTCGTTTACGTGATCACGTAATACACACACAGACACGCACACACACACAGACACAGACACAGACACAAACAGACCCCCCCACACACACACAACACGCTTTCACACAATTTCAACCGAATTTATTCATAAGGTATTTGTAGGGGTGGGCTGAGGCTAAAATAGGGGTGAACTGGGGCTAAAATAGAAGACTTTTTGTCTAAGGTGGTGTGCAATGGCATTGAATCCGAACCACATGTTTGCAAATCGTTTTTGTTAAACACGCAACCATTCCTGCAAAATAAAATAAATTAAAATAAAATAAAATAAAATAAAATAAAATAAAATAAAATAAGAACAGTCCAGTTCGCGCCATAACGATTCCGTATTTTCTATCGCTCTGGATCAATACTTTATTTTATCGAACTCTCCCGAAAGACTGACGGTATAGGTAACACCAGCGCGCTTTGAATATTCTTTCTCTGAAATAACATTAAAAAAAACAAAGCAAAAACCTTCAAGAACCTATCAAATGTGATGGCACACAGGACACATTTATCCTTAAAAAAATGAAATACCTCCACCCTAAAAAAAATGGCATCAGGCCTACATGTGAAGTTGGGCCTCTCATAAGCTTTGATTCACTAAAACCTTTTTCTTCCTGTATTTTCGCTGTTGGAATTGGGGAGCGCCTAATAAGGATGTGCGTCTTTTGTGCCATCAGATACAACCAATGGTTACAGCAAGCCTAGTTTATAACAAAGTGTTGCAGGAGTAGTTAGTCCTTAACCAGTCTAAACTTCGATAGGGAATGCATATACACCACTGCAGTTTTTGATCCTGGTTGCAGTGCTGAGTGTTGGCCTTAAGCAAGCAGGCTTCTGCTGCAGTTCGCTTCTCAGCAGCAGCTTGGATTTTGAACAGCAGCTTAAGCGAAGCGTAAAGAACAAGAACTAATGTTTAAAACAACATTATCACTGAAGCAATATAAACGAATTGAAGAAGCATTTCACAGCCGTTCACGTTAAAGATAGAGCAGTAGAGTGTGTAATGTAACAAAGAAGAGAGGGGATGAGAGGAGAGGGAGAAGGGGAGAAGGAGGGAAAGATATAAATAGGGGAATGGGGGAGAAAGAAAAGGGGGTAGAAATATGGTGTTTGAGGGCGAGAAGGAGAGGAAGGAGTGAGGAGTGTGGCCCCTTTTATAGGAATCACTTTTCTGCTTGAGAAGAGTCGATTACAATACAATGTAGACGTTTCAAAAGGAAGAACTTAATTCAACAGAACGCCAACAACACCAACACTGCCACTACGAGATCGCTTGATCTGCTAGTAATAACAACTAATTTCCTTTTAAATCACACTGCTCTTTCAGAGAAAACAGATTACTAAGACTACATTAGATAATACATTTCGCAGACGAAATAGCGCTAAGCATTTCGCCCGGCGTTCAAACGGGAGGGTCATAGCTAGAACATTTTCTAGGCACTGGCACCTTCAAATCACATCGTCTCGGGTTTAGTCCTATAGTGTGGTACCTTGGGCAGGTGTCCTCTACTATAGCTTCGGGCCGACCAAAGCCTTGTGAGTGAATTTGGTAGATGGAAACTGAAAGAAGCTTTTGGTCGGACCGAGGCTATAGTAGAAGACACTTGCCCAAGGTGCCACGGAGTGAGACTGAACCCGGAACCATGTGGTTAGGAAGCAAGCTTCTTATCACATAGCCACTCCTGCGCATATCAATGTATATACCTTTTATCGTTTGCACTAAATTGTTTCAATAATTTGACTGCGGCCATGCTGGGGCACCGACTTGAATAATTTTAGTCAAACAAACCACTTCAGTACTTATTATTATTTTTTGCTACTTGTTCTATCGATCTCTTAGGCCGAACTGCTAAGTTACGCGGATGCAAACACACCAATACAAGTAGTCAAGCGAGATGGGGGTGGGGGAACAGACACAAACACAAAGACACTCACACACACACCCACAGACATACACGCACATATATGTTCATATGTGACGGGCTTCTTTCAGTTTCCATCTACCAAATCCACTGACAAGTCTTTGGTCGGCGCGAGTCTATGATAGAACCTGGAACCATGTGGTCGGTAAGCAAACTACTCCCCACGCAGCCGCGCCAGTAAAGATGCATATA
>NC_068991.1:67732236-67734230 GCF_001194135.2 Octopus bimaculoides
TATATATATATATATGGTAATTGTGCTCGTGTGTATGTGTGTGCAGTGTTTGAGTACGTCTGTGTGTGTGTATATGATTGTATGAATATGTGTGTGCCGAAGTATGCAAAGACTGTGTTCAGAAAGCTGGTCAATGGATACAACACTAACTCATTACGTCCACATGAACACGCTGATATGATATAGACGGTGTGGGAAACTGGAACCAGTAGCGTTCTGAGAGATTCTGCTATACAGATGGCACTAAACATCATGGCAATGAAGTGTTATTCTAAAGTGTTTCCCGAGCAAAGATTGTTTTCTGCGGTGAATGAAGAGAAATAATAGCAAATACAAAAGTTAGAGTCACAGAAAAAAAAAAAGAAAAAAAAGTATGGAGGAGAGAACGATAGAGAGAAAGAGACAGAGCGGTGGCGAGGGGGGAGAGTGAGAGTGGGAGAATAGTGAGTGTGAGGTTAAGAGTGGAGAGATGGAGAAGGATGAAAAGGGCGAGCGAGGCGGAGGGAGAGTGTGAGGGTGGTTAGAAAGCGGAATAAAGGCACTTCAACGTTGTCCTTGTCTGTTTTCCTCTTCAAACATCCCCGTTTTGAATTTTTACTCTTTAACTTCTGCTCCTTTCTGCGGTATATTTTCATATTTCTGCCGCCCTTGTCTTTCATAACACACACACACACACACACACACACACACACACACACACACACACACACACACACACACACACACACACACACACACACACACACATACACACACACACAGAGGCATACGAAGAGACATACAGACGCAAACGCAGACGCTCGCATACACACACACACATAATAAACAAGGACATACAGAGGAGAGTGACTCTGTGTGTATGCAAATATATACACACGCATGTATGCATATATACACGCACATTCATATATGTATACATACATACACACACACACATGTATCAATATATCTACAAACATATATATACATACATATACATATATATATTACAAACATATATATATATACGTGCATATATATATGTGTATATATGTATATATGTATATATATATGTATATATATATATATATATATATATATATATATATATATATATATATATAAATATATACATACATATATAGACATACGTATTGACACATATTTAGAAACATATGTAGTAAATATTATATATATATGTTACTTGTATACATGTATCTCACTGTGGCGTGGACATATCTATCTATCTATCTATCTATCTATCTATCTATCTATCTATCTATCTATCTATCTTTTTGTCTATCTATTTACTTATCTGTCTGTCTGTCTATCTATCTATCTATGAATATATGCATAGAAACACATGCACAGTGTATATATATATATATATATATATATATATATATACATGAATTAAAAAACTTACACACACACACACACACACACACACACACGCATGCATATACACACACACACGCACACATACATATATTCATTAAATAGCCGATCACGCTGTCTGCCATATCTGAAGTTCACATGCAGGATATGCATACGAAATTACTTGGGCATGTTTGTGTTGGTGTGTCCCATAACAGCCTGGTTGCATGTATGTTTTTACATATTTACGAAATCTTTCATAAATATAGACATAATTGAATATTGTGGATTCCTCATGAAAATCATTTATACACTCGTGAGCAGATCTAACCGTTCTGTCATACATCGTTTCCCCCCACTTTCACATATGTGCGTGTGTATGTGTGTGCGTGCGTGTGTGTGTGTGTGCGTGCGTATGTGTGTGCGTGTGTGTGTGTGTGCTTGTGTTTATATGTACGCTATGGGTATAATAGAAAATTCTTTGTGAATATATATCGGCATACTAATAATTTCATAATGGAGAGAATGGGAATTATCCAAATATGCATACATACATGTATATGCGCATATAACCACATAATACACACACACACACACACACACACAGATATATATATATACATATGTATATATGTATA
>NC_068991.1:67734883-67739616 GCF_001194135.2 Octopus bimaculoides
ATATATATATATATATATATATATATAGATATATGTATGTACATCCATATATATAGGTGTCTATAGGTGCATGTGTATGTTGTGTATCCATTTATATGGATGAAAACCATTAATATCCAGTGTTTAATCAGAGAATAACGAAATTTCCAATGCAATATCTAAAAATAATGAAATTGGAAATTCCCTAGATGGAATGATTAAATGTGTTGAGAGGAGGGGACGGTGCTAACCATCTTCTGCGAGAGATTGGACGACTCCAAGGTGCATTGGTCTATGATGGTTTCGTTTAAACTATGGAATTTTCTTTCTGTCTGACAAGTTAATAAAACGAAATTGCCTGATTTAATATTTTCAGAATCGCTAGCTCGTCCATATTTCCTCAAGATTGAAATCACCGTATTCTTCACTCAATCTGTAAGTTGTTCTCTGTGCATGTGTTTGTGTGTATGTGAGTGTGAGCTTGTAATATATATAATGTAGCTGTGTGCCTGTTGTTGGACACTGTGAATATGAATGTAATTGTCCTTGTATGTGTGATAAAGCATAGATCGTGTTATTGGCATGATAATGACGAAATTAGTTTTATCGCCGTTATACTACGATAAAAACAATTGTGTTGATAGTGTTTTATTATATTTTTCGTTGTGTCTTTTCTTCTAGTTTTGTTTGTGTCTCTTACATTGTGTATTACGTTTCCGTTTGACAGAATGCTATTGCTGTGAATGTCCACGGCAGATATCACGGATCATTAAAAGCTCCCTACATCAACCAACACAACCCGACCCGACCCGAACCACACACCTGATCCATCAAAAGATCCTCAACTTGGTCGAACAACCAGCTCGAAATAACAGCCAATTTCCCGCTCATACAACACTATAATATCACCGTTTCAAGCGGGAATAACTCATTGAACGGTGTAGATGTGGGCAATAGAGTGATAGCAAATGAACAAGTCGAGAATAGGCGCAGGCGTGGTTGTGTGGTGGTGAAAATTTTAGTTCCCAATAACTGAGTGGCACCTTGGGCAAGTATCTTTTCTCTTACTTTAGCATCGGGCTAACCCAAGCCTTGTGAGTAGATTTCGTCGTAGAAATGGAAAGCCCGACGTATACATATATTTAGACAGCTGTAAATTGTAAAACATAACTGTCACCACTACTACATGAACCTGAAGATTGCATAGTTTAATGCATGAAAGTACTAGTTCAATCAGAATGGACATTTAATATTCTATCATTCCACTACATTATATCTTACTTTTACTTGTTTCAGTCATTTGACTGCGGCCATGCTGGAGCACCACTTTTAGTCGAACAAATCGACCTCAGGACTTATTCTTTGTAAGCCTAGTACTTATTCTATCGGTCTCTTTTGCCGAACCGCTAAGTTACAGGAGCGTAAACATTCCAGCATCGGTTGTTAAAGCGATGGTGGGGGCACAAACACAGACACACAAAGACACACACACACACACACACACACACACACACACACACACACACACACACACACACACACACACACACACACACATATATATATATATATACGGAGTCTACGTATGTCACGGTAATCAAAACCGTTGAACGAAACCGTTGACTGAGGTCCTTCGTGAACAACTTCGTTGGTTTTAACGTTCTGGCGAGAAGACATCTCTGTAATGCTTTACGGATCTAGAATTCTAGAATTATTTATTTGTAGCAAACAGTCAGTGCAAAGAAATTAACGGGGTATTCTTTCAGTTGCTCATATTCATTTCCGATTCGTCCCAATTTTATTGAAAAGCCGTGAAATCTATGGATCTTTTTTTATCCCGAGAGAAAGAGAGAGAGAGAGAAAAGATTGGAAAGAAGATTTAGGAAAATGAGATATAAGTTAGGGGAATTACTGTGGCTGGCTTGTATGATTGTAATCATACAGTAAGAGAAGCCACAATGGTAAATTTTGATACAAGCTCCCTCATTTGGCTATGATGTGATCAACGGCTGCCTTGCTTAGATAGATAGAAAACTGTGTTTACTGTGTTGTCTTGATAAGTTCTAACAGAGACATCGACCCATAAATCTTCATCGAAATAAACAAGAAGTGATGTAAACTTGACTTGATAGCACGAGATATGTTTGAACAAGCATTGACTTTGGCAGTGGCTAATTTAATTACTCAGAGATAAAAAAAAAATCTGTCTAGTTATTGTTAACTGAGGAGTAGTGCTTGGTAAAAAGTGGAGGAAATTACTGTGGGAAGAAAAAGAAAGTGAAAGAGAAACGAAGTTGTGTTTATGAGATGTAATGAAAACTTTTGTGCTTGAGATGTGATCAGAAGTCTCGCCTTAAGAAGATGCGATGAAACAAACAGAGTGAGCGCTTCAATAAAGTGAAATGTTAACCATCACTTTGATATTATGTGATTAAAACCCCTCTTGATAATAATAAAGAAAACACTCATTCGTATTGAGACAACTGTGAGGAAAAAGTAAAGAAAATAATATAAAACAAAACGAAACAACCTATCGTAAACAAAAACAATTTAATAGAAGAATGAAGACGAAATAAAATAAACAAGAGAGGAATAAAGAAAAAACATTTTTTTTTTTTTACAGAGGCATATAAGGAATCAATTACATTAGTTCGTGTTTGTTGGATAATTAAGAAACTAAACAGAAGTTGTCGGAGGATTTCGACGCCTCGGGACAACTTTCTGCTCCATAGCACCCAGACAAATGTGTTATACTGAGAGGTTGGCGACTTCTTGGACATAGACTGGTCGCATTTATATTCCAGCCTCTCTACCGCATTTCTCTCTCTCTCTCTCTCTCCCTCTCTCTCTCTCTCTCTCTCTCTCTTTTTCTGTTTTACAACTCCGCATCTTTTATCATCTCTCACTAGCAGCATCACAACACTACATCACCAACTGTACCACCACCGCCATTACCATCCTCTCTACAATGAAAACCAGCGATGTTAACATGTTATCGCCTTTACCAAAATGTACCGTCACCAAACGCCGCTCCTACTTATTCTGCACCTCCACCGACAGCTGCTACAAGAACAACAACAGCAACAGCAACAACAACAACAGCAAAGACAACACTAGTAACGACAACAACAACAACAACAACAAAAACAGCAACCCTGTCTTCACCAACGATACCATCAGCAGTCATCAACATATTATAGGCGCTGGAGTGGCTGTGTGGTAAGTAGCTTGCTTACCAACCACATGGTTCCGGGATCAGTCCCGCTGCGTGGTACCTTGGGCAAGTGTCTTCTACTATAGCCTCGGGCCAACAAAAGCCTTGTGAGTGGATTTGGTAGAAGGAAACTGAAAGAAGCCCGTCATATATATATATATATATATATATTTATATGTGTGTGTGTGTGTGTGTTTGTGTATTTATGTGACTGTGTTTGTCCCCCACCCAACATCGCTTGACAATCGATGCTGGTGTATTTACGTCTCTGTAACTTAGCGGTTCAGCAAAAGAGACCGATAGAATAAGTACTGGGTTTTACAAAAAATAAGTCCTGGGGTCGATTTACTCGACTAAAGGTGGTGCTCCAGCATGGCCACAGTCAAATGACTGAAACAAGTAAAAAAGAAAAAGAGAGAAAAAATATTACAATCACTGCCTGACAGATCACCTCCCGACAACGACCTCCTCCAACAGACATCGACGCAAAGAGTACGGTGAATGTTTTTGTTGGGAAATGGAAAACACCACGATTCGGATATTTCTTGTATGAAAAGTTGTTAGAAAGAAGTATAGAATATGTATGTTCCTGGTTATAGCTGGGTTTTTGTCATTAAGTCTTTCTGTTTGACGCTCTGTGATACAGAGGTTTGCATAGAAGTGCAAGAAGCTCCAAGGAGAGATAAACAATGTGTTTCGGCCTTTTACTGCATATAATCCAAGGAAAACATATGCACACAAACGTGCACAAATATAGTGTTGATGCTGTTTAAAATTCCAGTGAAGGAGTCTTGGATCTAGGTTAGAAACCGGCTCGTTCTTTGTTGGCAAATAAATCTAGAAATAAAATTGAATAATAACATACTTACATATAAATACGTTTATACATACACATACATAGATATACATGCATATGTATACTCACAGATGTATAAATGAACATGGATCTTCGTTGGTTTCAACGATTTGGATTTAATTATTCAATCAACTGAATTACCTGCTCATCGACTTAGCAGGAAAGTGGTGGAGTATTCCGTAGACAATAGTAAAGCAATTCTCAAGAAGAAGAAGCAGAGTGACAAAAACCGTATCATTCGAATTACAATCCATCTCATAGGCTTCCATAAAGTTTTATACAATTTCCGTTTATCAAGTTTCATTCATGATATGAGTCGCGAACCTAATTTCATAATCATTCGGTGATAATGTGCCTACACCCCACCAACCACATGGTTCCGGGTTCAGTTCCACGACATGGAACCTTGGGCAGGTTACATTTGCTAGAGATTCGAGCCAACCAAAGCCTTGTGAGTAGATTTGGTAGACGGAAACTGAAAGAAGCCCGTCGTATATCTATCTATCTATCTATCTATCTATCTATCTATCTATCTATCTGCCTCCGATGTAGGAGGAGTTAGCTAACAACGCCACAAACAAACACACACCGATTTTCCACATATGTAGTAGATGTATATATGTATGTATGTATGAATACTATATATAAATATATGTATAACGAATATATATATATATATATATA
>NC_068991.1:67740000-67740553 GCF_001194135.2 Octopus bimaculoides
CCGATCTTATACATACATATATACATACATATACACAAGACCATACATAGGCACATACGCATTACATTCCTACCTCAATAGCTGATAGATTTCTCAGCCTAGACATACTTCAAGCCAAAAGCGATCTTCTGTCTATTATTAATTCCCTCTCTTATCGCAATGTCTAATTTTCTGTTGCCACTTCCTGCTTCTTGTGAAATGTGTTTGGGAAATATATCTTATATTGATACCAACCATATAGGAATAGGTGTATAGTTATAGACACTCAAATAGACATGCGTAGTAGACGCTCACTCAGATGTATGTGTATATATATATGTATCTGTACGCACAAGCATAAATATGTTGTATCAAAAGCAAACACACACACACACACACACACATAAACATGTATGCAGATACAAATACACATACTACACACGCGCACACACATATTTTGATGTATGCATATATATATAAATATAGATATATGTATATACATATATGTTGATATATATGTTCATATGTTTATATGTTCATATGTTTATACATATATGTTGATATATATATGTAT
>NC_068991.1:67740770-67741897 GCF_001194135.2 Octopus bimaculoides
TATATGTTTATACATATATATATATGGGTGTACATATATATTTGTGTTTGTTTGCACATATATGTATATACATATGTATAGATATATATGTATACATACATACATACATACATACATACATACATACATACATACATACATACATACATACATACATACATACACAAGCACACGTACGCCTTATATCAGTTGTTAAAAGAACAATGCGCAGCAGAAGGTTGAGAAATTTTGAGACTGTAATATATATTCTGATAGTTTGAGATGTTCCGGTATACGTTGGCCTCCATTTTAAAAATGGCCTCTCGCTACTTCACACTTATTGCTTTTCATTGATTGGCTGAGATTTAAATGACTTCTCCTTCAGTGGACGAATATAAGACGTGTCGATATGTTTGTGGATAGCTTTCCGTGATGTTTTGACATACCATATCAAGTGGTTATACTTAGGAGTTGAGAACGACTATGGCGATGATAGTAGTAGCGATGAGGGTGACGATGAAGATGATGGTACCAGTGATGACGGCGGTGATGACGACGGCCATGGTTATGGTTGTGGTAATAGTGTCGTTAAGAACGGGAACGATAAAGACAATGATGGTGGTTGCAATGCCAGCGCTTCCACTGTTGCTGCGGTAGCTGATGATGATGATGCTGACGATGTTCATCATCATCATCATCACCATCATCTTTCAATTTTGTTACCATTTCTTGTCGAGTGTCTTCGCAACACCTAGGGCAAAGAAACTCAATGTACACATAGGGAGGCCATTAAAATGAAGACGCCAAATTGTTCGTTTACTAAGTCTTGTGATAGAGAAAAAAAAGGGTGGAAGAAGGAAGACAGAGAGAAAAAGGAAAGAAGGGGAAAAAAGTAAAATGAAAAAAGAAGAACTTTCCGAGGCATAAGAATGGCTGTGTGGTAAGTAGCTTGCTTACGAACCACATGGTTCCGGTTTCAGTCCCACTGCGTGGCACCTTGAAGAAGAAGAAGAAGAAGAAGAAGAAGAAGAAGGACGAGGAGGAGGAGGAGGAGGAGGAGGAGAAGAATGCGGGGGTGCCATGATTGTACTAGGCACTCCCGCATTCTTCTTCTTCTTCTTCTTCTTCTTCTTCTTCTTCTTCTTCTT
>NC_068991.1:67743283-67746868 GCF_001194135.2 Octopus bimaculoides
TATATATATATATATATATATATATATATATATATATATATATATGCATGACATGTATGTGTGTGTATATCTATCTATCTATTTATATATGTATATGTATGTATGTGGGTGCGTGTGTGTATGTATATAGTTAGTAGTTAATAAATCATGTGGGTGTGTTTCAATGTGCGTGTGCGTTTGTACGAGCGTGTGTACGTGCGTGAAATCACGTAAGTGTGGGCGTTTCTACATCCATATCGACTAACAGTTATATAATTTTTTTCGCTGTTTTGTGTATTTGTTTCTTTTTTTCGTATCTGATCTTTCTAATTGATCTTCTATAAGACTGAAATAATATCCCTTAATTTGTAATTTCTATTTACGAAGATCAAGAAGAAAGAAAATGCAGTAATAAGCTGTGGGAAACAGGCTACTTTAACGAGCTACCTCTTGAATTCACCCGAAGAAACACATCTCCACCGGCGTTGAAGGCGGCGAACTGGCAGAAACGTTAGCACGCCGGGCGAAATGCTTAGCGGTATTTCGTCTGCCGCTACGTTCTGAGTTCAAATTCCGCCGAGATCGACTTTGCCTTTCATCCTTTCGGGGTCGATAAATTAAGTACCAGTTACACACTGGGGTCGATGTAATCGACTTAATCCCTTTGTATGTCCTTGTTTGTCCCCTCTATGTTTAGACCCTTGTGGGCAGTAAAGAAATATGAAACACATCTCCAACGAAGATTACACCTAAATAAGTTGTGCAGTATCACATCTTCCGTATCTTCCATCTCCCGACTTTCTCATTACATACACACACACACACACACACACACACACATATATATATATATATACATATAGATCAACTAATTAGCACCATCAAAACGATCAACGACAATATGCTATCGCTTCTCCAGAACCACAACCATATTGTTCACCACCATTACCACAACCAACACCACCACCAGCATACACAGCTAACACCACCAAAATCAACGTCTCTACATCCAGCAAAACCACAGCCACTATCATCATCATCATCATCATCATCATCATCATCATCATCATCATCGTCGTCGTCGTCAACAACAAAAGTAACATGAAATAACGTTAGAGTGTAACGGCCTATTCCAAGGAAGCTTACTGGAAAGCGTTTCCATGGTAATGAGTTTACTGTTCTGTTCTTGCAGTGATGTTTGAACCATTGGCCCTGGCACGTATCTCGACTGTTTGTAAGTAACCAACAGATATCTATAGATCAGATGATGACGATGATGAGGAGGGGATAAGCCCGGACAAGGAACCGTGCTGTAGGAACGGACACACTGCAAACCGTTGTCAAGTGACAAACCCTTAATAACAGACAGACATCTTGTGTGTGTATGTGAGTATGAAGAGGAGAACTATGTTGTGAAGAGATGATAACTTGATAAGTGAGGCTGGGAGGTGGAAGAGAAGAGTATGAAGGAAGTGGGGATAATGTTGAGGAATGGGGCTGGGTCGGAAATATTTTCTGGGTGGGAGACAGGTTGATGTTATGGCAATGGGTATGTGGTTTGGAGAGTGTTAAGTAGTCGAGGTGGTTATTGAAAGTATCAGCCAACATGAGGGTGAAAGAAAAGTGGAGAGCAAGGAAGAAACTGGAGAGTAATGGAGCTGAGGAGGTTGAGGGTAAGACCGGTGAAATGTTGACAGAATGGAGAGTGTAAAAAAAGAATGGAGAGGAAGGGGAGGGAGAATAGAGGGAGAGATGAAAAGGAGAGAAATATGAGAGGAAAATATGAGAAGGGAGTGAGAAAGACACGAGTGAAAGAAGAGAGGGAGAGAAAGAGAAAAGGAGAGCATGGGAAGAAAGTGAGAGAAATGGAAACAAGAAGAAGAAAAAAACAGAAAGGTGAAATAGAAAGAAAAGAGGGGAAAAAGGAGAGAGAGCGAAAAAGATGGAAAGAGAGGGGGAGATAGAAAGAGAGAGATTGACACCGAGAGAAATATGTAGATAAATGATAAAAGCTGATTGGAATGGAAAGTTTCTAGAAACTCGAGTAGATTTGTTCGACTAAAGGCGGTGCTCCAGCATGGCCGCAGTCAAATAAATATATCGAGACCTGATTCAGCTCTTAGAACAGAGGTCTGTAAATGGAACCTAATGGCCATGGTTTTACAACGAGGGCCAGTAATCTGTTTTGCATTAAAAAATCCGGTACAGTTCATATGATACGATCTCGCATAGTTTCCTTTGACTCAATTTCTCTCACAAGGATTGTGTCGACTCACAGCTATTGTATCTCATCTCAACCTCTAAACCTACTTATTCCTGGTGGTGGTGGTGATGGAAGAGGTCGTGGGGACAGAGTCCTCAAACATTTTTTCATCACGTCCTCTCAGAAGCAACCGCCTCCACTTGATGAGGCTGGATACCCAAGCAAGATCAACGACCTCATGGATGTTATCCCACCATCTAGCTCGTGGCCTGCCTCTGGGTGTCCTGTCAGTTGGTTTTGCCCATAAAAACCTGTCAAGCGATTCTTTCTCTAGACATTCTTACCGCAAGTCCGTTGTATCGGAGCTATGGTCACCCAATTCCTAGTAGTAGCGGCCCCAACTGGAGCGCCTCTCCGATCTCCGAGCTACGATCTCTATAAAGTAACCTTACTTCAAACAAGGACCCCTCGAAGGACCACTTGTATTCTCGGCCGCTTGTATTCGCAGTCTTGTACTCATTCGAGATGCAACAGGGTGGAATTGAAACTAAAAAGAATGCATTTGCAAAGCGAACGGCTTAAGTACACAACCGTAAGTGAGTCTCCACTTCACAAGAGGTTAAACAGGTAAAACAATATTTTATAAAACAAATATTTTATGAATAATCGAAGGTTCCTTTTTGTCTTCTTATTCATAACTTGTCAATGATATTAAAAGGAAAAACAAATAACGGCAACACAAAACCTACAGAGCAATGCTTGACAAGTGAAATCAAACATCGATGCGTGATAATGCAATAGAAATGGTTGTTATGAAATTATTAGAAAGTCATCGAGTTCTTATGAATATTTGATGTCTTTATTGACGATTTATGTAACGTGTTGAAATGAAATGAGAGAGTAAATAAAAATGAAACGGAAAACAACAGAAAAACGTCAATGGTGTCACGAAAAAAAATCAAACACGTTTGTACATGGACTAATATATGTATGCGTGTGTGTGTGTGTGTGTGTGTGTATATGTATATGTATGTATCTATATCACTTAAATATATGTATGTATGTTTTAAGTGATATAAATACACACAGACACAGACACACACACGCACAAATATTTGTGTGTGCGTGTCTGTATATATGTATATAACTAAATCACTTAATATCTATAGAAGGGGGGTGGGTAGCTGAGAAGTTCTTGGATTTAAGGGTGTTGTGAAAGGTCTGGTTGGAGGGTCAACCTACCGAGTTCTTTTACAGAAAAACTGAAGGATCGCTGCAATAAGTGTGTGAATGTGAAAGGGGAATTTGTTGAATAAAATCATAATTAACTAATCTCCCTGTATTTTCTTTAATCAAAACCAAGAACTTTTCAGTAACCCCTCGTACATACATACATACACACA
>NC_068991.1:67748185-67748634 GCF_001194135.2 Octopus bimaculoides
ATATATATATATATATATATATATATATATATATATATACACATATATACATACATACATATATGCAAATGTGTATCATATATGCATATATATATGTATATATATATACATACACATACACATATACATATATACATATACATACATACACATATATACATACATATATGTATGCATATGTGTATAATATATGTATGTATATATATATATATATATATATATGGGAGATTATACAAAAAATAACAACAGACGAGGACAGGTGGTGTAAATAACAAAAGTATATATTAGTATGACGCTCGGGAATACGGAAAGTCTTTGACGTTTCGAGCTACGCTCTTCAACAGAAAGAATACGGAGACAAGGAGAAAAACACGGAGAAAAAAAATTGAATAGTGTTCAGTCAACGGTCAATCATAATAATGGCCGATCATAACAATGGCTGACTGACC
>NC_068991.1:67748976-67753267 GCF_001194135.2 Octopus bimaculoides
TATATACGGGTGTGAGTCAAAAAGTAATGCCATTTTGTATAGAACAGGTATAATTACCAACACAGGAACATGAAGCCTTGTGAGTAGATTTGGTAGACGGAAACTGAAAGAAGCCCGTCGTATATATATATGTGTTTCTGTGTGTCTGTGCCTGCATCTCCGCGATCGCTTGACAACTGATGTTGGTGTGTTTACGTCCCTGTAACTTAGCAGTTCGGCAAAAAGTGACCGATGGAATAAGTTCGGGGTGGATTTATTCGACTAAAAAGGTGGTGCTCCAGCATGGCTGCAGTCAAATGACTTAAACAAGTGAAGGAGTAAAAGAATAAAAGAAATTTAAAAGTTGTAGAACCTTCTGTGTAAAATACCATTTTTCAGAAAACAGAAACTCTTCAAGAATCTCCTGATTTGAATTTACATAACTGACATAAGCCATTAGTAAAAAATTATTGTCGCGTAGAGTTGATTTATCAACTTGGGAAAAAAGAACATGTTTCGTTTTTTTCAAAGCATCACATAGTTTACTCTCCATATCTTTCGCTATGCCATCTATTCCTGCTGCTACTGTACTATTAGTGCGAGGAATTGACGCTGTAATAACACTATTACCTGGGCGAATCATAACATCCAAAATTACATTTATAACTGGTAAGAGAAGAGTTTCGCCAATAGCATATGATTTTCAGCATTTCGGAATTAATATTGAATGTTCGTAAGACATAACCAACCCCTTCACTATTTGCTTAGTTTGAGTGGCAAACAACTCTGAGAGTAAGACTGGTTTTAAAATCATTTTTCATTTGATGAAAGCAGTTCGCATCTTCTTCCGGCCTTATCTGGATGCATTTTTTGTAAATGTTCAATCATTCTTGGAAGTTTCATTGCTTCATTTGTAAACGTCTTTGCACATATTAAACATACTCACAATTGCTCATTATTTATAGATGGAATAAATCTATATTTCAAATATTCACTCGAATGTTGACGGCGTTTTCTTTTTGAACTCATACTAAATTTTTAAAAGTGTAACGTACACAACAATTATATATAATTATATCACTAAACGGAATATAATGGAGATTACAAATACTATGAAAACAAGCAAGACTGTGCGCCTAAAAAGATACTATTCAAGACAGAAATATAGCATTAAAAATTAATTATTCCTGTTCAAACATGTCTTTGGCCACAGTATATACTTTTCTGTCATTTTATTCTAATAACCGTTGCTAGTTTTATCATGTATAATATAATTACTAATATAGATAAAATTTAGTACTGTTAATTATGGTACCTTACCAAGGGGGCGAGCTGGCAGAAACGTTAGCACGCCAGGCGAAATGCTTAGCGGCATTTCGTCTGCCATTACGTTCTGAGTTCAAATTCCGCCGAGGTCGACTTTGCCTTTCATCCTTTCGGGGTCGGTAGATTAAGTACCAGTTACGCACTGTGGTCGATGTAATCGACTTAATCCTTTTGTCTGTCCTTGTTTGTCCCCTCTATGTTTATCCCCTTGTAGGCAATAAAGAAATAAGAAACGTTAGCACGCCGAGCGAAATGCTTAGCAGCATTTCGTTTGTCTTTACGTTCTGAGTTGAAATTCCGCCGAGGTCAACTTTGCCTTTCATCCTTTCGGAGTCTATTAAATAAGTACCAGTTACGCACTGGGGTCGATGTAATCGACTGTCCTCCTCCCCCAAAGTTTCGGGCCTTGTGCCTAGAGTAGAAAAGAATTATGGTACCTCACCGCCTGCCTCACCACCCTTTCAACATTCCCAGCATCTTCTTAGGGGGTGTTCCGCCTACATTGAGAACCTTTGCGTTAGAGCGTCTTACGAAATACCTTGCAATGTTTGGTTTGGCTGTTTACGCTTTGAGTTCAAAACCACCCCGAGATCGAGAAAGTATCGAACTAGTCAAGTATTGGGTGTTGATATAAACGGCTGGTCCTTTGCCACCAAATTTGCGGCTTTGTACCTATGTAAATATTTCCAGATGCCATTAGGAAAGACGGGAATTTGCCGAACGTTGTAAAGTCGGACAAAATGCTTCTCGGTATTCTTTGACATTTTTTTAAAGATCTGAATTCAAATATCTCTAGAAATAGAGATGACTCTGTCTTTTACCTTTTACACGTTACTTTTTACCCTTCGATGAAACGATTACTAGCTATATACTCGGATTCCTTAACCCTTTAGCATTTAAACCGGCCGTATCCAGTCCAAATATTCTGCTTGTTTTCTTCTCAAACTGGCCAGATCCGGGAACTTGCACTTATCCTACAATGCCATCCTAAAAGTAAATAATCACATTTTTGAAATCTTGAGGCTATGAGATAATGCATGGTTAATTCAAAACAATGTGAATATATAAGCATTACAAGGCGGCGAGTAGGCAGGATTGTTAGCTGAGTTCAATTTCAGCCGAGGTCTTTTTCGAGGGTCGATAAATAAATACCAGTTGAACATTGGGGTCGATGTAATCGCCTATCCCCCCATTCCCACGAACTTGGGGACTCTGCCAAAATTGGAAACCAATATATAAGCACTATATTTGACAAAGGGTTAAACTACGTATATATCTCTTTGTACAAAATAACATTTCCTTGCTCGTGTCACAGAAATTATCGACGTTCTTTTATTGTTAACGATATGGTTATTATTACTGCAGTCCTGAAAGCAGTGGAGGCGCAATGGCCCAGTGGTTAGGGCAGCGGACTCGCGGTCATAGGATCGCGGTTTCGATTCCCAGACCGGGCGTTGTCAGTGTTTATTGAGCGAAAACACCTAGAGCTCCGCGAGGCTCCGGCAGGGGGTGGTGGTGACCCCTGCTGTACTCTTTCACCACAACTTTCTCTCACTCTTACTTCCTGTTTCTGTTGTGCCTGTAATTCAAAGGGTCAGCCATGTCACACTCTGTGTCACGCTGAATATCTCCGAGAACTACGTTAAGGGTACACGTGTCTGTGGAGTGCTCAGCCACTTGCATGTTAATTTCACGAGCAGGCTGTTCCGTTGATCGGATCAACTGGAACCCTCGACGTCGTAAGCGACGGGGTGCCAACAACAACAACATTTTAACAAAGGGTTAAACTACGTATATATCTCTTTGCACAAAATAAACATTTCCTTGCTCGTGTCACAGAAATTATCGACGTTCTTTTATTGTTAACGATATGGTTATTATTAGTGCTGTCCTGAAAACAGCTAACCAACTGAATCGTTAGAGCATCACGAAAAGTTCTTTGCAGTATTTGTTCTGTGTCTTAATGTCCTGAGTTCAATCCTGTCGTAGTCAGCTCTGCGTTTCATTTCATCCTTTCGGGGTCGATAAAATAAAGTACCAGTCAAGTACTGGAGTAGATGGTATCGACTAACTCCATCGCTTAAAAATTACTGGCCTTGTGCCTAAATCAGAAAATACTTATTCTGTCATTATTATTGTTGTTGTTATTGTTTTTGTTGCTATCAAACACTAATTCACTTATTCATATCGGAAATAGTCATAATGCATATTGTCTTCGAAGTTTTGATTTTATTTTTCGTTTATTTTAAAGGGGTTCCAAATGTTCTCTAATATTTTTTTTGAACAATTCAATTTAAATAAAAGAAAACGAAAAAAAAAGCTATATATAATCAATTAAAAAAAAAACATAAATAAATAATAGACGAATGATCTTAATTGAACGAAAATTCTCATTAAAGAAAATTTGATTTGAAATGTAGCAAAGTACTTAAGAGAAAAAATAAAATGTGCAGTTACTGTGTATTTAAAAATGTTAGACTTTCCAAAACTGAAAGATTTCAATCAAAAAGCTAAACTTTGATTCCACTTCCAAACCTATTCGTGAACGAAACCAACGTAGCACGTAAAGGCAAATGCATTTCGTCTTTGGCGATGTCTTCAGTTACGGAATCCCACCTTAATAGAAATAAATATATAAATAAATAATGAATAAATATAAGAGAAGTGAACTTGTCAACCACAAAGAGAAGATGATAATAATAATAATAATAATAATAATAATAATAATAATAATAATAATAATAACAACGGGAACAATAAGGAAATTTATGGAGTATGGAAAAAAAAATAAAAGACAGAAAAAGAGAAAAAAAAACGGCAAGAGAAACAGGAAAGAACTGAAACAATTCTTTAAAAGGGAGAGAAATTTCCAGATTTATGCATCATTTAAAAAGAAGAAAAAAATTGTCTGTGAGAACGAAAGAGAGATATATATATATATATATATAGAGAGAGAGATAGAGAGAGAGAGAGAGAGAGAGAGAGA
>NC_068991.1:67753440-67754610 GCF_001194135.2 Octopus bimaculoides
GAGTGTGTGAGAGAGAGAGAAAGTTAGAGAGAGAGAGAGAGTGGGAGAAACAGAGAGAAGCAGAGAGTGGAGTTAGGGAGAGAGTGGTTTTCTCAAGCCATGCTAAATAACGTATATTTATGTGTGTGTGTGTGAGTACGAATGTGTGAAAGATTTTGAGCAAAGGGAAACAGAGAGAGAGAGAGAGGGGGAGATAGAGGGAGAGGGTGGGTGAGAGAGGGAGAGAGAGAGAGAGGTGAAGGAAGTACGAAAGCTGTTTGCTCATTCCAAGATCAAACAGTGCATGTGTGTATATATACGCGTGTGTGCGTGAACGAGAAAGATCGAGCGAGGTACACACACACACACACACACACACACACACACACACACACACACACACACACACACACACACACACACACACACACACACACACACACGCACACACACTCACACACACGCATGCATGTGTCTGAGAGTTGTGTGAGCGCGTTAAGTTTGTGAAAGGGTACCGAAAATTAAGAAAGGAAAGTTAGTGAACAAGAATATGCGCGTACAGATGTGTATATGCATGTTTATAAATACATGTGTGTGTGCATGCGTATGAGAGAAAGAGAGAGATAACGAGATAGAGAGAGAGAGGTGAGGGGTGTAAAAATGGTTGCTCATTCTAAGAACTATAGTGTCCATTAACTAAGCTGACGAGCCACATTTATGTAGCTGTCGCTAATGCCGTCCGCTTAATTTTGGTTTTTCGATATTTAGACGTCTCTCTCTCACCCTCTCCTCCCCCCTCCCTCCCTCTCCCTCTAAGAACTCTTCCAAAAATGTCCTATTGTTATTTACCATTATTCCATTCGTTTCTTTTTAGTCCTCAACTCTGTGATTTTTTTTTCTTCATTTTCATTTTATCGTTTTAGCGTTGGTTAATATTTTCGTCTGTTCTTTATCCAATTGTTCTTGTATTTTTTAACATCCAACCTGCCTTTTATCCATTGGAGCTTTTAGATCTTTTATTAGCCGTAGACTAAAAAAATAATCTTCCATCAAGCTAGCCAGCAAGTCAACCAGGTGAATCGGAGTCCAATGTTTCAATCCCAGATAGCGGTCATTTCAACTTTATTTACGGCCCAGATGTACATTTACTAATAGTGAACACGGTCAATCATATATATATATATATATATA
>NC_068991.1:67754713-67755698 GCF_001194135.2 Octopus bimaculoides
ATATATATAAACATATATACATGTGTTTAACTGAATATAAAACTTACAAGGTGCACTGGTCCACAGGGGATTACAATCCCAGAGCCTAAATCAGTGAGGGGCCTGGGTATCGACAGGAGTGATGATACCTCTTTCGAAGTGCTCATTACCAGCATAGCAACAATGTGCAGGCGACTGGTTGAATGGATCTTAAGAACGTTCAGAACCAGAGAAAAGGAAACCATGATGGTCCTCTGGAGGACATTCGTCCTCAGCCGCCTGGATTACTGCTCCCAGCTATGGCTACCCCACTGTGTAAAATTAACAGCGGACCTTGAAGCAATCCAGCGAAGCTTCACAAAGAACATCGTTTCATTGCAACAGCTCAAAATGCCTAAATATTACTTGAGAAATAAAATAGTCTTACCTAATCAAAACCTGAAACGCTGTGGAATTAAAACAATGAATTGAAGTAATAGGTTTTAGCAAATCAAAACAATTCGCATTGAAATGAAGAATTAACAAATTCTGAATAGATTACCGTTAAGAAGCTGTCTATTTATACCCTTCAAACATTCTTCGTTAAATTTCGGCATTTTTCCTCTAATTGATGTCACGATGGCTAGTGCGAAAAATGCCGAAATTTTATGATTTTTGAAAGATCAATGTTGATTAAAAATCGATTTTTTAAAAGTTCCAAGTACATAAGTGACCGCATGGGCATAAGCCCCCACCCCCACGAGTCAAGTTTCATCAAAGTTTGTTGGATAGTCTCGTAGGAGCTAAAGTAACAAATTCACAAACTTGCCACTTATTATTATTATTATTATTTTATGTTTGACTTTTGTTTTGCATTTGTACAAGTTGGATCCAAGTCTCACCCAGAGACCTCAAGAGACAACAAGTTAGAAGTTCATGTAGGTGTTATGCCTAGGGTACCATATATTTGGATTTGTACAGTTTTGTTCAAGTGAATGTTTAAGAAACCATAAGAAAATTATGTGTT
>NC_068991.1:67756236-67757054 GCF_001194135.2 Octopus bimaculoides
TATATATATATATATATATATATATATATGTGTGTGTGTGTGTGTGTGTGTGTTCGTGTTTGTCCCGCCCCCACCATCGCTTGACAACCGAAGTTAGTGTGTTTACGTTCCCGTAACTTAGCGGTTCGCAAAAACAGATCAATAGAATAAGTACTAGGCTTACAAAGAATAAGTACTGGGGTCGATTTGCTCGACTGAAGGTGCTCCAGCATGGCCGCAGTCAAATAAATGACTAAAACAAGTAAAAGAGGTCTTCTATCCTGAGGAACTTCCTACCTTGGTTCTGCCAGTCATAGAGATCTTAATAGCATCAGGTACTAATTAAAATACTCTACTACTACTCAGTTTTTATATCATTCAAGCAAATTCTTCAGTTACATGTGAAGAATTCTGTTTGACTCTCCTAAATGGCAATTAATGCATTCTACTCCTTTTACAGCAAGTCTTGGAGCACGCTTGAATTACGACTGTCTTTGCAAATGTCTGTTTTAACCATTATTCTTGTCATTTTTGTTTTATTTATCCTTTCGGTTTCTCTACAATCCATTTATTATTTTTTCTTAATTGTCGTTACAAGCGTGGCTGTGTGGTAAGAAGCTTGCTTCCCAATCATATGGTTCCAGGTTCAGCCCCACTCTGTGGCACATTGCTCAAAGCTTTGTGAGTGGATTTGATAGACAGACCAAAGCTTTGTGAGTGGATTTGATAGACAGAAACTGAAAGAAACCTGTCGTATATATATATATATATGTGTGTGTGTGTGTGTGTTATATATCGTGTATTTACATCATCCCCGTGACTTAGCGTTTCGGAAAAAC
>NC_068991.1:67757284-67762267 GCF_001194135.2 Octopus bimaculoides
TATATATATATATATATGTGTGTGTGTGTGTGTGTTATATATCGTGTATTTACATCATCCCCGTGACTTAGCGTTTCGGAAAAACAGCCTGATAGAATAAGTACCAGTCTTTAAAAATAAAAGTACTGGACTCGATTCATTTGACTAAAAATTCTTCAAGGCAGTGCCCCAGCATGGCCGCAGTCTAATGGCTGAAACATATAAAAGATAAATTTTTGGTTTTAAATTTCATATTGATTTCTAATTAACAGATGTAGTGAGGATGGTGTGTTTACACTAAGAGCATACATCTGGTTCTATATATTATCGATCGCCTCCCTACCCGGAAGACGAAAGTAAAATTTGATATCGACGGAATTAAGATTTGAGCTCAGAAATCAAAGAACACCGACAAGCATTTTCTTTAAAACTCAAATGATTTTTTCAGCCCATCTCTCTTCTCAATCTTTATATTATTATTGGTAGTAAGGTGGCGAAATCATTAGTGCGTCGGACAAAATACTTAGCGGCATTTCTTCCGGCTCTTTACGTGTTAAGGTTATATTCCACTGAAGTCGACTTTATCTTTCATCCTTTTGGGGGCCGATAAAACAAGTACCAGTTGAATACTGGGGTCGATGTAGTCGACTAACTCCGTCTCCCTAAAATCATAGATCTTCTGCCAAAATTTGAACCCATATTGTTATCAAAAGCCGGTAGTGGATTAGCAGAATCTTAGTTTTGGAAAACCCCCTTGTGGTATTTCTTCAAGCTCTTTATGATCTGAGTTCAAACCATGACGAGGTCAACTTTGGTTTTCATACTTCCAGGTTTAGTAAAGTATCCGTCACGTACTGAGATTGGCATAATTAACTGTAAACCATCCACCCACCTAAATATCTGGCGTTTTAAAAGCAATTATTATTATGACCAATACACAGTTTAGGGTGTTATAGATTAATGCGCCGCCCGGTTTAGCACCTCGTGTTCTTTTAGTGATATCCACTCCGCTGCGGTGGAGGCGTAATGGTCCAGTAGTTAGGGCAGCGGACTCACGGTCATAGGATCGCGGTTTCGATTCCCAGACCGGGCGTTGTGAGTGTTTATTGAGCGAAAAAACCTAAAGCTCCTCGAGGTTCCGGCAGGGGATGGTGGCGAACCCTGCTGTACTCTTTCACCACAACTTTCTCTCACTCTTACTTCCTGTTTCTGTTGTGTCTGTAATTCAAAGGGTCAGCCTTGTCATACTGTGTCACGCTGAATATCCCCGAGAACTACGTTAAGGGTACACGTGTATGTGGAGTGCTCAGCCACTTGCACGTTAATTTCATGAGCAGGCTGTTCCGTTGATCGGATCAACTGGAACCTTCGTAAGCGACGGAGTGCCAACAACACCAAACTCCGCTGCGATCATTTAGCAGCGATCTTTCTCTCTTCAAGCTATAAAACCTATCTTCATCATAACTTATTGTGTATGCGTACTAATGTTATACCTATTTATTACAATGATCAAGGTAAACAATTATCATTATGTTAAAAACAGTTTGTTCTGGGTTTGTAACTTGTCATTTTATTTCGGTTTCAGTTGAAATTCTTTTCTACTCTCGGCACAAGGCCCGAAATTTTGGGGGAGGGGGCCAGTCGATTAGATCGACCCCAGTACGCAACTGGTATTTAATTTATCGACCTCGAAAGGATGAAAGGCAAAGTCGACCTCGGCGGAATTTGAACTCAAAACGTAAAGAAAGACGAAATACTGCAAAGCATTTCGCCCGGCGCGCTATCGATTCTGCCAGCTCGCCGCCATTTCGGTTTCAGTTGAAATTGCGAGCGTAGAAATGCAATTATTATTATTTTTTTAACTCAGAGAGTCGAGTAGGTGTCGAATTATTTCTACCAGAGGTTCTCGGAGTATTTTGAACTGGTTTCAAATGGTGCTTAAACAAGCTATTGAACTAACTATAATAAACACAATCTTTCTCTTTCTGTCAAACTTAAGATGTATGAAATAAATTTTAAAAATGTAATGTATTATCAAAAAGAAGAGAAAACAGTTGAAGTAATTAAGACAACATCCTAACATTTGTAAAGTTTGTTTGCTGTTTCTTTCAGGTTTCTTTTATTTTCATAAAAAGACACGATTAGAATATAGATGGTTATATAAAAAAACTAAATTCATTTATTTAAAATGCTTTATTTCAAAATTCATCAAGAATAAAAAAAAAATACAATTAAAGTTAAAGCCAATAACAAAATAAATGAATAAACGAGGTGTTAAAATTTCAGATTATGAACAAATACATTCTAGAAATATTTTGTTCAAAATCGTAATTGTTTATAACATTTTTAATGAGCTTATTGGTATTTCTATATTTCTTCTTCATTTTTCGTCTGGTTTCTTCTTCATTTTTCGTCTGGTTTCTTCTTCATTTTTCGTCTGGTTTCTTCTTCATTTTTCGTCTGGTTTCTTCTTCCTGGATAATTTTTGGCAATTTCGTAGTGATCAACATATGCTTCGCAATGTATTTAAATGATTAATTCTTTTTTTTTTAACATATAAATTGTTTTTGTTGTTATCTCCCCTACTCTTCCTACAAATTTATTTACATTGCATAATACTCTATTTACAACGGATATTAAAGCAAACCCGGCCTAGAACAATCCGAGGGCCACTCGTGGCTACGATTCGATTTCTACCCGACTTCTGAATTTCAGAAACAATGCCTTTTTCAGGCATTTAATTTGAACCGAAGCCAAAACCAACATTACGGACTGAAATCAGTAATTATGCTTTCGATCATAATAATTGTTGGTACTTTCCTATTATCGGCAGCCATTTTTTTTTCATCTTATTTGCTAACGGATTAGTAAACAGACTATAACACCCGTAAGACAAATGTAATAATTGACTGGCGAACTTTCGGAATTGCCATCGCTACCGCACAGAAAAGGGTGAGGAATTGAGTGATTGTTTCCATCTGTGAAATAACTTTTTGTCCAAAATATTTATTTACACATTTACTCTCCAAATTCTTTTAGTAAATATAAAAACTTTGGCCGTTGATAATAGAAAGGTTCTTAATTCTTTTTAATGTTGATACAAGGCTGAAATTTGAAGGAAGAGATTTAGCCAAATTAAATCAATTCCCGAATTTGATTGTTACATTATTTTATCGACACCGAAAAAATGAAAGCCATATTTCAACTGTACATATATGTGTATATGCTTGTTCATCTATTATTCCTATGTATCAATGTCCATTTGTCAACGTATGAACATTTTCTGGCCATGATTGCATGTAGACATATGTATATGAATACTTCTACTAACATACTGCTAACCGTAGTATTTAACCTGGCTGAAAAATAAGAATTCCACTAAATTAAACTGACCAATAGTACACACTTCCCATTTCAGTCTCTTCCTCCCCCACGTCGTAAGTCTTAGATTGCATCTTCTATATATATATATATATATACACTCTCTTTCTAATTCTCTCTGTCTCTTTTTTTGTCTCCAACGACTTTCTCTCTCCCACACTGTCCGAAACAATTCCACTATTTCCCTTTGTTCTCCATTGTGTCCAAAATCTCATGAACTCAGAAAGAAGAAATACTTTTTCTCGCTCAGAGAAGAAGAACTTTGTCCGAAACGTCGAAAACTCATTAAGCAATAAAACCTATCTATACACTGCATGCTTGTATATCTGTGCATGTATGTGTATAATGCATTTGTGCATAAATCATACATATATAACTTGTGTGTGCACACACACACACACACACACACACACACACACACACACACACACACACATATATATATATATATATATATATATATATATATATACATACACATGTATGTATGTAGGTACAACATAAACAGGTCAAATACTTCTTCCTCTCTACCAGCACAGTTTTCTTCTTCATTGTACTTTTCTTCATCTCTTCATACTTTTTCCTTCTTTCTCACTTTTCGTCTCTTTCCTTCAGTGTGCTTTTTTTAAAAATTTACTTTTCTATTTTATTACATTTTTCATTTTTTTTCTTTTTGCGTTCATCTACTCTTTCTTTCCCCCCGCCTTCATTTACCTTTTTCTTTGTCTCTTTCCTCCTTTTTTCTCTCCTTTTTCCTTTGCTATTCCTCTCTAATGGAAAATACCGATTCTCCATATTGATCTTTTTAGTAAATTAACCTAGATCTTTGGAAATTAAATTTTACGAACTGAAAAGAAACAGAAAAAAAAAGTAAATATAGATAAAAAAAAATATTAAAACAAATCAAACGGAAAACAAGCAAACAAAAAATAAACAAACCAATAAATCAGAACATACGAGAGTTTGTATTATTTCGTTCATTATGAAATAATCTTTGTTTAAATATTAAAAGATTTCGTTTATTTCTTACTTTTTTGTCAGTTGTTTTAAAACATTTTATTTAAATTTCTACTGCAAATGGCAATTCGGTTTATTTATTTGAATTTTGTTGTTGTTGTCATTTTACTTTGTTTTGAATAAACCGAGCTAAATGTTCCTTAAAGACAGCTAAAAATGGCTGTTCTTAAAACAATGCTAGCTAAATGTTCCATTAAGATTCTCTTGTGTGGTGGTTTTGATGTTCTGCAATAGAGCGAACTGGTTGTTCTGACAAACACTGTTAAAGTAGCTAACTATGTTATTGTACATTAAATCGATCTTAAACTTAGCAAAGCAAAACTCCGTGATTTAAAGTTATTTTAATCAGAGTCCATTTTTAATCTATTGTGGACCTTTCACCATTTTATAGTTTCTCGGTTCTTAAAACAGGTAAGACCAATTTTACAACGTTCATCAAAAGAATGGTTGTGGTTAAGAAACTTATTTTGCAAACATTTGGTTTCGAGTTCAGTTCCGCCTCGTGGCATCTTGGGTAATTCGCTTTTACTATAGCCCCGGGCTGACCAGTAAATTGTGAAAGAATTTGTGCGCGTGCGTAGTGTGTGTGAATATATATATATATAT
>NC_068991.1:67762277-67769735 GCF_001194135.2 Octopus bimaculoides
ATATACACACATATATATATATGTACGTGTGTGTGCGTGCGTATGTACTGTACTGTATGTTTTCAACATTATTTTTATAATTTGTATATATTCATTTTATTATAAATTCAAATGAACACCACACATTCGCCTTCCGAGTTTCGTTTTCCATACAGTATGTGCAATTCTTTGACTACTCATCTACGGTACACTACGTATTTCCTTTTAATATATTTTAATTAACGTGCCATACAGTGCAGTACTGTATTGTATTTTTATTCATTAATTTATTAACTTTTAGGCATGAAAATGCTTATTTTACCAGAGAAATAATTAAAATCTAAAAAGACACAAATGCCTATCAGCCGCAGATATAAATTTACATATATTAGCCAGACAAATCCGCGATGTACTGAGGGTGCGATAGGTGAACCGCGATATGGTGAGTAATTACTGTACCGCTAAGCATTTCGTCCAGCATGCTGACGATTCAATCAGCTCGCCGTCTTAAATGCACATGATAGTAAAACTGATATTATAGAAGTTCAGCTACCCACACTAATAAAACAGTATGTATTGATACAACTAGATGTAATTTAACATCTATATACGCTAATAGAACTATTTTTACTCTATCAAATGATAGGTACAGACGCATAGGGAGAACAATATAAAAACAACTAGAAGACAGAAATATCTGATCTAAAGAAGTGAAAGTTCACACCGACATTATTTGGTGATGCAAAGCGGCGAGCTGGCAGAATCGTTAGCACTCTGGACGAAATGCTTAGCGGTACCCCAATATTTCAAGCCATATGCCTTTAGTAGAAAGGATTATTTGGTGATGCTGTTGCAGGTATATAGCCGAAAGTCAACTCTGGATTCAGCAGGAGTAGAAAGGATTATTTGGTGATGCTGTTGCAGGTATATAGCCCAAAGTCAACTCTGGATTCAGCAGGAGTAGAAAGGATTATTCGGTGATGCTGTTGCAAGTATATAGCCCAAAGTCAACTCTGGATTCAGCAGGAGTAGAAAGGATTATTTGGTGATGCTGTTGCAGGTATATAGCCCAAAGTCAACTCTGGATTCAGCAGGTCAATGTTCAAAGATGTTCCAGAAATGAGTAATTCATTCTTCTTACAGAGATTAAATATCACTTTCTGCTATAGGTACAAGGCCTGAAATTTGGCGGAAGGGGTTAGTCGATTACATTATTTAATCAACTTCGAAAGGATAAAAGGCAAAGTCGACGTCGGCGGAATTTGATCTCAGAACGTAAAGACAGACGAAAGGCCGCTAAGCATTTTGCCCTTCACGCTAACGATTCTATAAGCTCGCTGCTTTATAATGTGCCCTAATATTAGCCCATTTTCTAAAGTCAATAGGTGAAGGCTTTTATTTCTATTTACAAAATTCCACTCTCCACCGTTTCCTAACTCACGCAAAATTTGCACATTTTTACACACACACACACACACACACACATGTACGTTTGTGTGTTTATATGCACATATATATTACGGTATGTTTATATATATTTTTATATAAGCATAAGAGTCAGGAGTAATTCCCTGTTTGGAAGAGAACTCAAAATCTAGCGGTGTCTATTTGTAAATTGAAATGACACGGATAGAATATAACAAAATTATATAAAAAAAAGAAAAAAACCCAAACAAACAAAAAACAACAAACAAATAAAAAAAGGTAGGAAACCCCCTGTATTTCGCTGCCGAACCCCGAGGCAACGAAATTAAATATCTCTCACCAACCTAACACATTGTCTTTTTTGTTTTTGTTTTTGGTATTTCATTTTATTTCAATGTTTTCTCTTTATGCAGCCACCATTTTTTTTGGTTTTTTTTTTACTCTTTGCTTCTTAAAATAACATGCGTTAAACACAATAAGCATCGCGGCCCTGACGGGCTGGTCAAACTGTTATCGACGTGTAAATGCATTTAAATTCATGCGAGCCACTATTACAGCTTAGGGTTAAGCGATTCAAGCCGTGTTTATCACAAAACAGGTACCCTATACTTACATCGCTTCCTTTTCCGCTCTCTCTCTCTCTCTCTCTCTCTCTCTCTCTCTCTCTCTCTCTCTCTCTCTCTCTCTCTCTCTCTCTCTCTCTCTCTCTTTCCTTCTTTCCTTCTTTCCTTCTCTCTAACTATCTTACACTTTCTGTCACGCTCTCTTTCTTAACCTTCTCTCTCTTGCTTTACTTTCGCTTTTTCTGTATTTTTGAGTATATATGAGTATATTGTATAATGCACACGCGTGCGTGTTTATAAATATATATATATGTATATAGTTGAAATTTATAGAAAAACAAAAGACGAAGACAGGTGAGAGAGGGAGAGAGAGAGAAAGATCGGTAGGTTGGAAGTTCACCAGATGATTTTATGCCTAATTAAGAAATCATATTAACACAAAAGCTTTTCAATTTGTTCGGAAAAAGCTTCGATACGCATTCACTCTCCTCACACCCCGCCATTTAGCGCAATCTTCCACTCAACTCCATACACTACAACTACTACTACTACTACTACTACTACTACTACTACTGCTTCTGCTGTTGCTGCTGCTACTGCTGCTGCATGCTCCGTTTCAACGGGCGACCATACCGCCGAGGAGCGCCTAGAGAGGTGCAGCGTGTGATGTGATATCGCTATCAAACGGACCAGAATACGCCATCCACCACTCTTACCGAACGCGCTGAATTAATGCCGCAGATGGTGGAAGCTTGATGCCATTTAACTTCTAGTCAGTATACGCCCTTAAGCTTAAAGCGCCTGGCCATGCGCAACAAAAACCTCCCCATCGCATTGTTCTTTCACTCTGTCACCATTCTCGTCATTTCTCCATTCTTTATTATTATTATTATTATTATTATTATTATTATTATTATTATTATTATTATTGTTAGTATTATTTTTACCACTGTCAACCATTATATTCTTTCTGCTTCCAGCAGAAACGAAGGACAAGAAAAACCGAAATTATAAGAAAGAAAGAAAGAAAGAAAAACAATTAAAACACGTTAATATTTATTTTTTTGCAGTCTTCCTTCGCTTACCAACTTTTTCTTCTTTCTCCCTTCTGTTCTTACACACACACACACACACACACACACACACACACACAGAGATACAGATACTTAAATACGTCGGACTTCTGTGTGTGTGTGTGTATATACATACATAACACACATACAATCACATATATACTCAGACATACATACGTACTTGTGTAATATATGCAAACACGATATAATCTCAGACATTTAACGTAGTGACTTGAAAAATCTTGCATTAATTGAAATTAGTCTTGTAATTATATGATAAAACCTCCCTCTTGAAGTATTCAAAATCTACCAAAATTAAAAAAAAAATAACATGGAAGACAAACGATAAGTAAAGGTTCTAACTCCGGTAATAATAGCTAATTCAACATTTAGGAAAATAGGGGTAACGTAACTAGGGGTGGATTCAGGTTGTTCTCGACGTTAACTGGTGAAGATAATAGTCAAGTTTCGATCGTGTTAGACCTCATCAGCGAAGAATATTCATCCCTACTTGGCAAAATAGTTTTCAAGGTGTCTGTATATATATATATATATATATTCTTTTTATTTTTTTTTAATTGTTTCAGTCATTTGACTGCGGCCATGCTGGAGCACCGCCTTTAGTCGAACAAATCGACTGCAGGACTTATTCTTTGTAAGTGTAGTACTTATTCTATCGGGTCTCTTTTGCCGAACTGCTAAGTTACGGGGACGTAAACACACCAGCATCGGTTGTCAAGTGATGGTTGGCGGGGGCGGGGGCGGGCAAACACAGACACATAAATGTATACATATATATACATATATATACGACGGGCTTCTTTCAGTTTCCGTCTACCAAATCCACTCACAAGGCTTTGCTGAATTTCTGAAACGAGACGAAAGCATTAAGGAAATAGTTAACCGAAATTGTGACTATCTCTTTTACTTTAATACACACACATGCGCACACAGACACACACACACGCTATCTCTCTCTCTCTCTCACTCACACACACACACACACACACACACAATGAACGAAAGAAAAACAAAAATGAGGGTAACGACGAAAAATCTGTTAAACGGTTCTGTTGTTAAATCACTTTGCACTCACCACGTGATAGATCTATGAAAATGAATTGTACTTCCGGTTTTGGAAGCATTTTGGATTCAGCAAAATTCATAGTTTTGGTGTGAAAGCAAGACTCCTAAATTGAAGATACTCTCATTCAGTGAGAATAAAACCCAGGCAAACCAAATATGGCATACATCAAGAACAATGTTAGTTCTATCAAAAAACATAATATTCAAATTTCCGCATTATCTATTCATGTCCTAATTATAAATTCAAAATAAACATCAAGGCAAGCACACCCTGATTTTAGGTAAATTTTTCTACCAAACTCTCAAAGATAATATGCTCTAACTCGGAACGCCAACAGATTGGAGTATAGACTAGATGCTGAATCAAAGACACTGATGAAGTTGACCTACATTTCGTTGTGGGGGTCGCTCTTTGTCATATGCAGCAGTTCAAGCGTTTTGACCCTTGGGTAGTAGCATTCAAGAGTCTCTAGAAGATGAACAAATAAAGCGTATCTAATCATACTAGAACAGCATCGAGGCAAGTATCATAGTAATACACATGCAAAATTTCAACCTATTACATCGATTATTCTTGGAGATATCGTGACCTAAAGATTGTTACTCATAGTCAGAAATGTGATTTTGAGAAAAACGCAAAAACGCTGGAAATGGTTGATTTTACAATTACCAACTACACAAGGATAGTATCCACATTTTAGTGAAATATTTGCAGTTTTGCACAGTCTAATCACGCCCAGAAGCATATCCTTTGCTATTTTTCTGAGATTTTGCTATCTGAAATTTGAGGTATTAGTCTTGTCTTAAACCCAATGATGGATTAAGTCAACCGTCTGATAACAGAAGCCGTCACGAGACTTCTGTCAACCACATTTTACTAGCAGTTAGAAACGTCAAAAGTGTCGAGTAGTGTGATTTAATAGGAAATAAGGTACTTTAAAAAGTTATCTCTATAGATTTTCAATAGAAATTTGAACCAGCAGTGAGAGTCACGACGTTTTGCATACCAATTCGCGTACATAAACAATGTGATCGAAGATAAAAAGAAACAGGCATTGCTTTATAAGAACTTCTGAAATATGCATATACACCCATAAACTATTTGCCTGTACATTATTTACATTATTTACATTTTGTTTGTTGTTAACACAACTTTCTCTCACTCTTACTTCCTGTTTCTGTTGTACCTGTATTTCAAAGGGTCAGCCTTGTCACACTGTGTCACGTTGAATATCCCCGAGAACTACGTTAAGGGTACACGTGTCTGTGGAGTGCTCAGCCACATGCACGTTAATTTCACGAGCAGGCTGTTCCGTTGATCGGATCAACTGGAACCTTCGACGTCGTAAGCGACGGAGTGCCAAAAACAACAACAACAACAACAACGACAACAACGACAACTAGTTACCAGGAAAGTTTAGGAATGGAGTAACATTAGATTCCTTCCCGCTTCCAAACGGTAATCGAAATTATCAATATATTTGAGGAACTCTTCAGCAAATAATATCTGCTGTTATGGGTTTTGTTTTGTCAGTAGGATGCTCTATTGTGCTAGGTGTCTCATCTTAATAACTTTCTGTCTCACAACTAAAATAACCCACAATAATGTTTATAAGTAAAGCTCTCGCCTGAAGTGCTGGTACACGTTGCGATCTCTGTTACCGCCTGCTGCTTGTACGCGTAATAATGCACACATATACACACCACATACTCATTCACACGGCACGCCACTTACTCAAACATATCTATATCTACACGTATGTATTCACATTGACACGGCATGTATAGGGGATACGATGACAGCCAAGCTGTCGCCAAATAGATCGGTATCTATTTAGTTGACAGAGGATTTGTTGACTGAGGTTTTATGGCGATGGTGGTGGGGCTGGTAGGCATTATGATACGGGGAGGTGTGATGAGAGGAGGATTTGAAGATGATGTGGGGAGATTAATGGGGTGAGGTGGGAGACGTATATATTATGTACATATATTTATTTTACTCTTTTACTCTCTTTTACTTGTTTCAGTCATTTGACTGTGGCCATGCTGGAGCACCGCCTTTAGTCGAGCAAATCGACCCCAGGACTTATTCTTTGTAAGCCTAGTACTTATTCTATCGTTTCCTTTTGCCGAACCGTTAAGTTACGGGGACGTAAACACCCCAGTATCGGTTGTCAAGCGATGTTGGGTGGGGGGACAAACATAGACACACAAACATATAGACACACATACATATACATATACATATATACGACGGGCTTCTTTCAGTTTCCTTTATGTACACATATAGTACGCACACACTCAGATACACACACACAGATTTATATACACACATATACACACTTAAATGCACAGTACTTCCATTTACGCATTTATGTATGTGTATGCGTGTGTGTACGTATGTTTGCATGTATACGTATGAGTATCCGTGTGTTGTGTTGGTAAGTCGGAAATACAAGAAATGGAAACGAACACAGTCCTACCCACCTGCCAAGTATAGAACATTTGCGCTATCTCTGTAAGACGAGTGCTCAAATATGCATTGTATATGTGTATATATATATGTGTATTACAGAGGGCGCGAGAGAGAGAGAGAGAGAGAGAGAGAGAGAGAGAGAGAGAGAGAGAGAGAGAGAGAGAGAAAGAGAGAAAGAGAGTGAGAGTGAGAGAGAGAGAGTAGAGTTGTACAGGGTGTCCACAAGGTCTGGGTACATGGAGTAAATAAAATCACAACATAAACAATTAAATATAAGAAATAATAATTTCTTAAAGTATGTGTTAATCCCCCATGTACCCAGACTTTGTGGACACCCTGTAGATTTAATGCGTATCACCTTGTTTATTGTAACAGTGACAACATTTTCACTATTCAAGGGGACTCACCACGTTGCCTCGATCTCCCTTTTTAAAGCCTATCCCCTATTATCAATCTAATTCTCTCTTCCCTTCGTCTCCTCCATAAACACATGTCCCTTCATTCATTCTCCCGTCTATATATTTACCAATTTTTCGTCCCCCCCCTCTTCCTCTCTCATACACCATTGTCACACCAGCTTTAATAGTTTACCAGTACAAATCCCTCTCTTTTTTTTGTTTATCTTTCGACTCCTCCTTCCTCCCGTCTCTAACACACCCTGCATCCTCATATCTCTATCTCGTAACAACACTTTTCTACTCTGGGCACAAGGCCCGAAATTTTTGGGGAGGGGGGGAGCAGTCGATTAGAACGACCCCGGTACGCAACTGTTACTTACTTTATCGATCCCCGAAAGGATGAAAGGCAAAGTCGACCTCGGCGTAATTTGAACTCAGAACACAAAGACAGACGAAAT
>NC_068991.1:67770206-67770977 GCF_001194135.2 Octopus bimaculoides
TATATATATATATATATATATATATATATATATATATATATTGGTGTGCTTCTTTTAGTTTCCGTCTACCAAATCCACTCACAAGGCTTTAGCAGAAGATACTTGCGCAAGGTGACACGAAGTGGCAATGAACCTGGAACCATGTGGTTCGGAAGCTAGCTTCTAACCACAGTTGACCTATCAATTTGATGACCTTTCTATGGATTTAAATTGCAAAGTGGCTGAGTATTCCTCAGACTTGAAGTGTGTCTTTGCTAGAATCAAGGTAACACCGTATGTGACAAGGCCGATAAACTTCCGAAGCTATGATAAAGCCATTTGTCCGAGATAAAGCGCTACGGGATTGAACTCCCGTAACTCATGGTTACGAAGCAAACCTCTTAACCACTCGACCATGCTGGCATTCAGGCCTATGTGTATATAGATATATGTACGTGCATACGTGCAAACTCACACGCACACACACACATTCCCTCTCGCTCTCTTTCTCTTTCTTTCTCTCCCTCTCACATACACACAAATAACACACGTACAAGTATTAAGTTTAATATATATGCATTAATGCGAATTGTAGAAAGTTCTGACGTCAAATACAAACATCATCTTCACATAATCGCATATCATGGCTGTGTACAGTAGTTTCATTATCTAGATACATATACATACGCCTAAACATATAGCCATGTTTTCTTAAATCCAAACCTTCCACACACACACACACACACACACACACACACACACACACACACACACACACACACACACACACAC
>NC_068991.1:67771171-67773474 GCF_001194135.2 Octopus bimaculoides
TATATATATATATATATGTATACACACACACACACACACACACACACACACATATTTATATATTTATATATTTATATATGTACACCTACATATGTACACGTCCAAATGAATACCAGTTGAATATAAGTGGACATCGCATTGTATTTCATTGTATGTGAGAATTTCAGTGGAATAAATTCTGTTCGAATGGTGAGACAAGAATTTACAGACAACAAACGCGGCACCGTAGCACCAGAATCGCTCACGAAATTCTCCTAAGTCAGCGGTAAAACGTGCCGAAATTTCTTAATGTTCGAGTCTTCTTAGAATATTCAAAAAGCGGAATAATTTTTATGTTCACATAATAACATCATCGACTGGAAGTAATTTCTGAAGCACAATATCTGTAATTTTTCAGTCGAAATATCTGATGCCGAGAACAAACGTCAGACGCCATCTTTGGCTGTGAATCACTCTCACCAATGGCTATTCGGATAAAGGGTCAGTCTTTATCTGTTAATCTTTTACTTGTTTCAGTCATTTGACTGCGGCCATGCTGGAGCATTGCCTCAAAGGATTTATCAAACAAATGGGTCCCAGTACTTACTTTCTTGAAGTCTTGTACTGATTCTATCGTCCACTTTTGTTGAACCGCTACGTTATGGGGAGGACACACACACACACGCACACACACACAAGCACACTATCTATCTATCTATCTATCTATCTATTTATCTATCTATCTATCTATCTATCTATCTATCCATGCGCGTATTTTTCGATGTTATTATTATTATTATTATTATTATTATTATTATTGTTCAGGTCACTGCTTGGAATCGAACTCGGAATCTTGGGGTTAGTAACCCACGCTCTTAACCACTACGCCACGGGCATAAGGCGTAGTGGTTAAGAGCGCGGGCTACTAATCCCAAGATTCCGAGTTCCATTCCAGGCAGTGACCTGAATAATAATAATAATAATAACATCCAAAAATGCCTTAGGAATGAGAACCCAGGTTCGATATTTCCCCAAGACACCTGAAGAAGGCTGGAGGGTATATCAGCCGAAACGTTGTGTTAACAACAAACAAGATGAGGACAAATATCCGTCGAATGTAAATAATGTAAATAATTATCTAATGTCTTTCGCGTCTTTTAGATTGTAGGTTGTGGTTTGAATTAGATATGGCTGATACGTCTAATATGTTAAGTGTCGGCCTAGAAGCTTCTTTTCGGCTCTCATTATATTCTTCATAGATTTGATTCTCGTTGCACTGCGTGCACATAATTTATTATCTGTTCGGCAGGCATCAAAACGAATCAGCGAATAGTTTTGTTTGCTTGATTCTATAAACAAGAGACTTCCTCTTGTTTAGTTTCATTGCTCCGAAGGTAGCTTTAACTGAAGACACACAACCAGATTGAAACACGGCGATGCCTTTGAAGTCCACTTATACCAATGATTTGAATCTTTCATGAATACGCATCGTCTGACTGGAGAAGGTGTTCTTCGGAGACAAAATACAACAGCAGTTAGCATGTTCACGTTTGAATCCGCCGGAACGTATTAAGAATGAATATATACGTTATTCTCTTGATTTTCGTTGTTCTGCATACGTCTGGCAATTTTCCCCCTTTTCCCCTTTTTTTTCGTTGTTTTAGTGGACTTCTTCATTTATCCATCGACGAACAGCCATGTTGCTAATAAACTGCTTTATCGAAGCTAACCAGTGAATTTCTATGTGGTCACTCTATTTGCTAGAAATAGTTGCTAAATCACCCTCAAATCACATTCCATTATCTTTATAAATAAGCTGTATTAAGAAACCCTTTAACAGGTCACGACTGGACTGCCTCTGATCATAGGTCTGTTCGATCAAACCCAGCTTGAACCTCGGCAGCAGCAGCAACACCTACAACAACGATAACACAATTCACTGCTTCTGCTTACGAGTTCGAACCTGACATAACGACCATAGCCACAACACAATATATTACCTAACAATGACTCGATCGTCGGTAATCCTATTTGGTCACTCTTTAACCCAATGTCCAGTTCTGCAGGTGTTGTTCACTAATAACTGGTCAGCTGTGAACTATTAAAGCGCTTTCATCGGCGCGATACCTTTAATTAACAACTATTTCTGACACACGGCATTATTGCTTAGCAAGGGAGGTGTGTTCTTAGCTGGTCACTTAATGACCAGTTGTGGCACTATCAATACAACCACTTAACGGTTACTGACACGCATACATTCATACGTGGTCATCGACATATATACATAGATACACATACTAACGCATACTAAGAGGGAGGAGGGG
>NC_068991.1:67776720-67779930 GCF_001194135.2 Octopus bimaculoides
CTACTACTACTACTACTACTGCTGCTGCTGCTGCTGCCACTACTACTACTACTACTACTACTACTACTACTACTACTACTACTACTACTGCTGCTACTACTACTACTACTACTACTACTACTACTACTACCATCAAAATTCAGGCCTATCTGTGTGTATGTATGTATGTATGCATGTATGTACACACACACACACTCTTTCTCTCTCTCACACACACACGCATCACATCCTGTAAGCGTGTGTGTAAATCAAGTAGCAGTTGAAGAAATCGATAAGCGACTCAGTCAACTTTATCTTCAAAATAAACTTAACTCAACTTTCAACATGGCGTCACACCTTGCACTAAACGTTCCGTTGTTGGTCTTAAACTTGCTTCAAAATGACAATAATATAGAGTGAAAGAGAGAGTGAGCGTGCTAGCGCGTACGCGAGTATGAATGCGTATGTATATGAGTGATTGTATATATATATATATATATATATATATATATATATATATATATATATATATATATATATACACACACACACATGTATGTATTTGTGTGTCTGTGTTTGTCTCCCACCAGCGCTTGACAACCGATGTTGGTGTGTTTACGTCCCTGTTTATTGTTGGTTCATAATTGATTTCTTACTATCTCACCTACTGACTACGCTTTTATCCGTTTGCTTCTCTCTTTCCTTTCCGTTGACCTTTATTTCTTTTTTCTTGTTTTCCTCTCACGAATATATACACACAATCACACACATTCGTTTAAATTGAGAGACTAATCGAAGCGCGAACAATGAATGTTAAGGACTCAATGCTATGACAGAGTACATATAAAAGTTTTGAAAAAATGTAATGAACTGTAATGAAAGGCGCAGAGGTGGCTCTGTGGTAAGAAACTTGCTTCTCAACCACATGGCTCCGGGTTCAGTCCCACTGTGTGGAACATTGAGCCAATGTCTTCTATTATAGCCTCGGGCCGACCAAAGCCTTGTGAATGTATCTGGTAAACGGAAACTGAAAGAAGCCCATCGTATATATGTATGTGTGTGCATATTTGTTTGCGTGTCTGCGTTTGACCGTCCACCATCGCTTGACAACTGTTGCTGGTTTGTTTACGTCCCCGTTACATAGCGGTTCGGCAAAAAGAGACCGATAGAATAAGTACTAGTCTTATAAACAATAAGTCCTGGCGGTGATTTGTTCGACTAAAAGGCGGTGCTCCAGCAAGGCCGCAGTCAAATGACTGAAACAGAGAAAAGAGTAAATCTTTTAGCGTTTGTCTTCTACTTGTTCCTGTCAACAAATTGTGGCCATGCTGGAGCATGAAGAATTCTTAATAGAATGAATAGACTCCAGTGCTTATGTTTTTTCAAAGCCTAATACTTATTCTGTTGGTCTCTTTTGACGAACCGCTACGTTAGGTGGGCGGAAAGACGCCATTGATACTTTCATCATTTCAATCTAGTTTTAATAATAATTTTCGCATATATGTCTATGTATATATGTATATATATATATATATATATATAGTCACATATACCCTTGACAAAAATGTTGTTACCATCTTGCAATAGCTTACCCAATGAAAGCTTAGTGTCAATCAATGATGCATTAACATTGACATCTTCATGACTGAATAATATATGTATCCCCCACGTGTAGCATTATACTACCACAAACCTCAAAAATCTGAGTTGGGAGTCAGTAGCGATTTGAGAGTCAGTAGCGATTTGAGAGTCATTCACAAGTGGGTTGTAACGAGTGGGACACACGTGGATCTTGGTAGATGTAGGGTGAGTGGCAAAGGCAGTAGAATTATGAGAGGGTCATTCGGAAGTGGGTCGTGATATGATATAGAAATGAGGCATGGTAATTTGTCTGGGTGACATTGAATAATGATAAAAATGAGTCCAGATAGAAGTGAATTAGGAAAGTGGAGGAGAGGTGATATAAGCAGGTTGTGAGTGTGACCCAATACTCAGTCCTATTTTCAGTGCTCTAAAAGCACAATGAATATGTTTTCGTTTCAACTTCCATTAGTAATGTATATAGAAAAGTCTGAAACATCACGTGTAAGAAATCTCGAGTTCAATGTTTGTACATGAAAAGAAATATATTTTAAACGAGGGAGTCAAACAGAAGTGAAGTGAGAGACAAGTCTAAGTAGAAAGAGAAGAACTAATGCCATCGTAAATTAGTTAATCAATAGCTGGGGCCAGAAGTTCGTATCATGCAGACAGTTTAGTCTTTCGATAAGATACTTAACTCTACTGATCCATCAATTCGAATTACGAAATTATGTAATACGTATTGAGTTTCGATTAACCTAACTATTGGATCTTGAGCTAACAGTCAAAAAGTAGCGATGTTTCATTTTGTTATCAAGCATTACGTTGTATTCTTAGCGAAACAACTTAATTTTTTGTTAACTCAGTCCACCTAGCTGTAAATAGGATGTAGGCTTCTGTAAAGTTCGCCGCCTGTAAGTTCCAGAGACCTAAACCTATTGGCAGTATTAATGTGAAATCCTTCCAGGGTACTGGAGAAGGCTACGTGAAAACATTTCCTCGTATTATCTGTGAGAGCAAACCTTCAAAGCCTCACTAGTGTTCCAACAACGCAGTTGGCTACAGGATATTACATTTACTTCTTTATTACCCACAAGGGGCTACAGGATATTGCATTGATATATCGTATATATTCACTCAGTCCGCCATGGTTGAGGGAATCGATCTACTTGACTGTTGAGTTACAAATAAATGTCAGAAGTTAATATTAAAGACAAGGAAGTCTGCACGATCAGCGACAAACTTGATTGAGCAGACCTATGATCAACGGTAATTTAACTGTAACCATTTCGTTTTTAGTGGAAGCGCAATGACCCAGTGGTTAGGGCAGCGGACTCGCGGTCGGAAGATCGCGATTGCGATTCCCAGACCGGGCGTTGTGTGTGTTTATTGAGCGAAAACACCTAAAGCTCCACGAGGCTCCGGCAGGGGATGGTGGCGACCCCTGTTGTACTTATTCGCCTGAAGTTTTTGTCACCGTTTCTTGAGTAACGCTGCTGGGGGGAACATGTACGCCATAGAAACCGGGAAACCGGGCCCGTGAGCCTGGCTAGGCTTGAAAGGGGCGCAAAAAAAAAAAAAATTACGTTTTTATTCAGACTGTTTATCACGGAATACATTTACTTGATACGCACCTACTTTAACGAAAAC
>NC_068991.1:67780501-67783167 GCF_001194135.2 Octopus bimaculoides
ACACACACACACACACACACACACACACACACACACACACACACACATGTATACGAAAGGTTTCTTTCAGTTTCTACCAAATCCACCGACAAAGTTTTAGTCGCCACGAGGCTATAGTAGACGACACCTGGACCGAACCGGAAACCATGTGGTTGAGAAGTAAACTCCTTACCACACAGCCACGTCTGCACCTATGGAAGGTTTTAAATTTAGCCCTTTTTAATAAAGCTTGTTCTATAGAACCAGAGGCATTCCCAAGCGGGTTGATATCCAAGCAATTAAAGAACAGTGTATAATTTTAGACGTTTGACTGTTATTTTTAGCTGGTCGAGCGACCACGTAGAAGCGCCGTCGATGACTTTTTGTCAGCAAGTTGTGAGATTACAAATGTGAGAAAAATGGGGGAAATTAAAGCGAGACCGCAGATTAAAAAAAAAAAAAATCTATCGGTAGATTTATGATATTATTGATTGACACAGTGATACCTGAGCAAATATATCTGGATGGTTGCTTGGATGGTTGGATATTTAACTGTATGGATGGATGGTGTATTCTATGGCTGGTTGGTTTCTTAGTTTATGTCGTCATGGTTGACTGATTGACAATAATCAGTAGCATGGTTAGATGTTTCTCCTGACTGCGCAATTGATCGATAAGAGACACGCGCGCGCGACAAACACCCACAGGTGCGCGCGCAGACACACAGACACACACAAATATACACACACACATTCTCTTATACTTTCTCTTGTTTCCCTCATAGGACTGCGGTCATGCTGGGGCAACGCCTTGAGGAGCTTAATTGGGCAAATTTATAATTGTACTTTTAAAGACAGTTATCTATTCTATCGTTCAATTTTGCCGAACTGCTATATACGGGGACGTAAACAATCCAGCAACGATTGTCAAGCGATGACGGGGGACATAAAAAACAAGGATGCGCGTGCGCTCATATACACACGAACGACGAGCTTCTACACAGTTTCCGTCTACGGAATTTACTCTGAAGTAAGGCACGCGGATATATATAGTAGAACACACAAGCTTCAATTGCCTCGCACTGAGATTGAACCCAATACATTGTAGCTGCGAAGTAAACTCCTTAACCACATACAAATATAGGTGTGTGTGTGTTGAAAAGAAAGAAAATAGTACTCAATATTTTGCGTAAATTTCATATTTGTAGATAGGCAGTTAGTGACCTATTCAAGTTTGTAAGCCAATTGCCTATTGAATATCAAGTAATGGCTACCATGGTTTTCAACAATTGTTAAGCTATGTATGTATGTATGTATGTATGTATGTATGTATGTATGTATGTATGCATGTATGTGTGTATGTATATATATATATATATATATATATAATGTGTGTGTGTGTGTGTGTGTGTGTGTGTGTGTATGTGTGTGTGTGTATATATATATATGCGTGTGTATATATGTGTGTGTGTGTTGTGTAGTGTGTGTGTGTTTTAGATTTATTTGTTTCACTCATAGTACTGCGGCAATGCTGGAGCACTTCCTTGAAAACTTTTAGTGGAACGAATTGACACCAGTACTTATTTAAAGCCTGGTACCTATGCTATCGGTCTCTTTTGCCGAGCGGCTATGTAACGGAGACGTAAAGATACCAACACCGGTTTTCAAGCGGTCTGGGGGTTGCATACACGCACACACACACACACACACACTAGATATAGATACATATTTGTCTGTCTGTCTGTCTGACGGGTTTCTTCCAGTTTGAAGCTATAAAATCAACTTACAAGATTTTGGTCGGCCCGAGGCTATAGTAGAAGACATCTATTCAAGCTGCAACACAATAAGACTGATCCAGGAACTACGTGGATGGGAAACAAACTCCTTACCACATAGCTGCACCTACCTCTATTTCATTTGTACTCTGTGTAAGTCGGAGCTTTTTATATATATACATATAATCACATCTTTTGTATTTCATGTATTTAATATGCACCATAAATTGATCTGTCTAATTTGATTATCTCTACATTTACTATATATATATATATATATATATATATATATATATATATATATATATATATATATATGCACACAGGGGCATACAAAATATAGTGAACAATAGCCTGGCTTGAATATAACTATAAGTCATTTAACTATGTATATATTTTGTCATTAGGTGTCCCACTCAATGGTAGCTCAACATACAGTTTTTTTTAGCAAGACTATGAAAATAACGGCCATAGAGAAAAACAATAGAGATGTCTGTCTTGATTAAAGTACCTCCTGCACTGAAACCCAATGATAGATAGTAGGATATAAAAGTTAAATAGATAAATAGATAGATTAGATACGTATATGCTTGTGTAAATATTTATAGATAATATAAAGATATACAAAGAAAAATCGAATACAATGCGCCAGCCGCAACGTGATATTTCTTATCACAGTAAAAAATCTCCTTATCTGCAGGAGTTAGATTGAACAGCTAGTCATCCCAAAATATTCGATAAACTCCACCCGTTTAGCTAAATACCCCAGCCCAGTTGTGACAAAAACCATACACACACACGCGTTTATGTATGCATACACATATATACATATGCAAGAATACACATATTCTTACACGCTTATTTATGATATGTATGTATGTATGTATGTATGTATGTATGTATATATATATAT
>NC_068991.1:67783733-67785202 GCF_001194135.2 Octopus bimaculoides
TATATATATATATATATATATATATATATATCGAATGTATATGAGGTTGGTTGCACAAGGATAGGCGCCAGATTAGTGCTTGAACAGTTAAAATTCGTAAAATCCAAGTTGTTAATCCGAGTAACGTACTCTAGAAGCAAGTGAGTTAGCAAGAAGGAAAGCATCTGAGTATCAATAAGGATGAACAAATGTTTATAGGCGTTTGGTATATATTTACTTGAGCTGTTCCATAATGTTACATGATATAATAAAATCTTTACAGCTGTTTCGATGTATTCTTTGAGTTGTGGATATTATTAAACTTTGCATGATCTCGTGTTCACTCTGTCTTTTGCGTTTGTAAATTAGCTTCTGCTTTAATTTATTCTTGCATCTGTATCTAATCAACGGAACAGCCTGCTCGTGAAATTAACGCGCAAATGGCTGAGCACTCCACAGACACGTGTACCCTTAACATAGTTCTCGGGGATATTCAGCGTGACACAGTGTGACAAGGCTGGCCCTTTGAATTACAGGCACAACAGAAACAGGAAAAAAGAGTGAGAGAAAGTTGTGGTGGAAGAGTACAGCAGGGTCCGCCACCATCCCTTGTCGGAGCCTCGTGGATCTTTAGGTGTTTACGCTCAATAAACATTCACGACGCCCGGTCTGGGAATCGAAACCGCGTTCCTATGACCGCGAGTTCGCTGCCCTAACCACTGGGTCATTGCGCCTCCACCAAAGAAAAACGTAAAGAAAAGCGAAGACAAGATACGAAGCTGAATGGCTTTGATGATTGTGATGATAAAAAAAGAAGACTAAAATGGTTCCAATGGAAATTAATAGGAAGATAACTGAAACAATCTTTTTTTAGTTCTCTCTCTCTCTCTCTCTCTCTCTCTCTCTATATATATATATATATATATATATTTATATTGTCTCTTCTGTAAACGTGTAGTGAAATCAGAATATCATGCGAGTGATTGTCACTGTTAGGCTATAGCAATGACCACTTAATTTAAGGTGTATCTTTCAACATTGTCTGTTTTCTTCAATTCCTACATTCAATTATATTCCCCTCTCTTGTTGTGTAGACGCAGCAATAATTAATACATTAAACATATTAAAACGCAATGATATAAGATGTTTGAAGGTGACAAATGTCCCAGCGGCAGATGAGTTGTAGAAATAAGATTGATTACTATCTCAGCATATGTTACATGAAAAGGGCATTCGTTGTTTTTTTTTTTATTGTTGTTTGTCTTCCATTTGCACTTTTGAAATTTCAATCACGTAAGATCCGAATTCGCCCTATGCATATATATATATATATATATATATATATATAAACACACACACACGCACGCTCGATCACTGCTATATATGGAAGCATCAACAAAAGCATTGTCTGTGTATGTTAGATATGGATATGTGTTTATATTATACGTGCGCGTGTATATATATATATATATATATATATATATATATAT
>NC_068991.1:67785373-67787654 GCF_001194135.2 Octopus bimaculoides
TATATATGAATAAAATCTCTTGTAAATATTTTCCTTAATGAGAATTTCCTTTAAGTGTCAGATCAGATCTAGAAATTGCTGAAGAAGCCTTTTCATTCAACTTTCCGCGTGTGTATGTATGTATGTATGTATGTATGTATGTATGTATGTATGTATGTATGTATGTATGTATGTATGAATGAATGAATCTTGAAGGAAGAGAATATAATAAAATAAGACTTCTGTCGTTAAAGAAATACTATGCACAACACCCAAATCAGAAATGTTTAGGAGACTGGAACAAATGTTCATTCTTCGAAATAATTTATAGGTAAAAGAAAAGAATTTTTATTTGTTTTTGACCAGAAAGCGATAAATGGTATTGATGTCATTACATAAAACACAATTAACTCAAAATATAATGAGATACAAAGTGTACATTGTTGATTGAAACTACGAGATTATGTAGGTTTTTTGCATATTAGTTACAACAATTTCACGTATGTAATATTCTAAGCTTCAATTTTGAAACTGCAATGAGAGAGAGAGAGAGAGAGAGATTGACTAACCAGGAATTGTGGTACACCGTGAATCTGTACAGGCAATGTTGCTTTGATAGAAGGATTGAGCTAATGTATAGCTTGTTCAGCAACAAAGTGCTGAGTTGTTTTTCTCATATCCGAGAGACTACCAAAAACACGTTTACCATTCGGTACTAGCAAGGATTCAACCTGTTATGTCTCAAGCTACTGCTATCTAGCACCTTCGGATGATCTCTACTCAACCGCTACTCAACACTCCTACCACGGCCAGACTACCTCTATTTATATGTCTTGGGAGATCCTACTTCTTCACCTGGGGGCGTCGACGCAACACAACCGAAGTAGTTATTGATGTTTAAGTCCATATTAACCCTATTCGAATAATCCTTTGATTAAAGTCGATTCCATAATGACCATTTACCCTTTTTATTAGTTTATGAGACTATACTGTCCCGTTGTTCTTGCCTGTTTTGTTTTTAAATTTTAGGTTATGGTGGTGAAATTAATGGTGGGAGATAGTGGTCGTGGAAGTATATTGGGGGTTGTTGTACGAGGGGTGTATGAAAAGACTTGAGCCTTTAAAAAAAAAACAAAAAAACAAAACAAAACAAAAAAAAAAAAAAAAAAAAAAAAAAAAAAAAAAAAAAAAAAAAAAAAGATAGTACAAGACTTCTGATGAAGGTACAAGAATTCAAGGCTCAAAACTTTTCATACAACCCTAGAACTGGTGAAATTGATGATGATGATGATGATGATAATGATGACGACAACGGCGACGACGACGACGACGACGACGACGACGACGATGATGATGATGATGATGGTGGTGATGGTGATGATGATGATGACGATGATGATGATGACGATGATGATGGTGATGATGATGGTGGTGATGGTGATGATGATGATGACGATGATGATGATGACGATGATGATGGTGATGATAGTGGCGGTGGTGGTGGTGATGATAATTGTGGTGGTGATAGTGGTGATAATGATGATGATCTTGATGATGATGATGATGATGGTGATGATGATGATGATGATGATGATGATGATGATGATGATGATGATGGTGATGATGATGATGATGATGATGATGATGATGACGACGACGACGACGACGATAATGATTATGGTGATGATAGTGGTGGTTGTGACGGTGGCGGAACTCGTATACAAGGAGATGGTTGTCTTGGCGGCGGTAGTGACGGTGGTGGATTTGGCAGTGGTCGTGGAGATTAGCGTGAATGATAAGGATAATCGTAACACTAACAGCAAGTAATAGCAACGGTGTTGATATCAGTGATGATAGGGGTCGTCTTGGTGGCAGTGGTGGTGGTGGTAGTGGTGGTGGTGGTGGTGACAGAGGCTTGTGAAATAGGAGACATTTCGTCACGCTCTACTTGCTCGTCAGCCGCTTCATATGTTGCAGGGCGTTGTCATGCGAATTCGTAATACTTAGAGTGATAGCACGGAAAAAGTATGCTACAGGGCGTGGTTATGGGATATTCGTCACACTTTCTCATAAAACTACGATCACGTCCACAACAGGTTGACGTTTGTAATATTGATAACAAAATCCATAGAAGATAGGGGAAAAAATAGCACACGTGAGCAGCTATTGTACTTATGTGATTATATACAGTTGAGATCATATGTAAAGTAATCAAAAGTAAATGATAATGTACAGTAATGCTACAGTGGATGAGAATATACCTCGTATGCGTTACATATGTTGGAGCTTATATATATTTATA
>NC_068991.1:67788729-67789777 GCF_001194135.2 Octopus bimaculoides
TATATATATATATATATATATTAACGCATATGTGTATATAAATACATACATACATGCATACGTATATGTATTTATGTAATTGTTGTCGCTGTAATACCAACATCAAACCGCGACACCGCGTGACCTTTCTTGACCAATCGCAGGCTAAAGTCCAATAATAAACATTGACTCTTTTCAATCAAACTCTCATTCAGACTCCAATGGCCAAAGACTAGTGATACGCATGAAACTCAAATTACCAAGGAGTTTGAAACAAACTATTTTGATATATATTTAAAAGAATAAGGATAAAAATCACGTCAATGATTTTTATCAAGTAGTCAGCTTGATATAAAAAATTTATAGGCAATTAATTCATTGAATTAATAATGATGGACATAAGTATATAATTATATCAAGGAAGCTAGGGCGAAAACGATTTGTCTCCAGCATGCTTGAGGTACCGATACCTTGAAAAAACTACCAAAAACTTCAGCTAAATATACATCTGGCCAAAAGCGGGCTAGTGAATGAAAATTAAAAAGACCTCACGTTAATTGTGAAATGGTTTTAATTTCTAACCCAAAAATCAGCTTTTTTTCCTTCATGAACACAATAGACGGGGAGGGGAAATATAAGTCTAAATAACTGTACATACCGTCCAAAGCAAGACCACACGTCTACATATAAATATTTGCACGTATAACCCTAAGGAAAGTCAATTTTTAAATCCACTCACGACAGCCAACGTGTATATTATAGGAATAGTCAAGCAGTAAATGCTCTTCCGGTCAGGAGTAAATTGAATTTAAATTATTTATTAATTCTTAAAAGAATATAAGGATAAAAATCACGTTTATGATTTTTATTAAGTAATCAGTATGCTATAAAAATCTATAGGCAATTAATACATTAATAATAATGTACATAAGTATATAATTATATGAAGGGAGATAGGGCGAGACAGGTCGTTTTCACACTATCTAACTTGATATATATATACTTACATACATACTTACACTTACACACACACATACGTATATATATATATATATATATATATATATAT
>NC_068991.1:67794653-67796425 GCF_001194135.2 Octopus bimaculoides
AATGACTCTAACAGCAGCACCACCAACACTACCATTCGTACAAAATACATGGCCACAAACACCATCATCGCCACCACCACCATTAAAACACCAATATAACGAACCACTGAGTCTCTACAGAGTTAAATCCCCCTCACATCAAACATTATAAATGGAATTCAAAATTCATTTACGAAAAGGAGCGTTAATGTTCGTAATTTTTTCGTAATATACTTTTGTGTTAATGATATCCGGAAGTGATATCGAATGCGTTATATATACTTTCAGTGTGTAGCGTATTTACCTTTACAGGTGTCTCCTTCTTGTGAAGGCTCTTGTTACGATACTGCACTCGCGATCGGCCGGTCGATTCCTGGACCGGCGCTACGCTCTGTTTACGTCCCCGTAAGTTAGCGGTTCGGCAAAAGATAAGGTTAGAATAAGTACTACGCTTCCAAAGAATAAGTCCTGGGGTCGATTTGCTCGACTAAAAGGCGGTGCTCAAGCATGGCCGCAGTCAAACGACTGAAACAAGTAAAAGAGTAAAAGAGTTAACAACACCATTGGGAGGGAATCCTTCGACTTTCTCGATGGCGGCTCCTGGAATTAAGAGCAATGTGTGTTTTCCGGCCTTCCGTAAAGCAGAAACCGATAGTACTTTGCAAATAGCAGTTCCTGGCCCCTGCTGTTTTAGCTGGATCCGCTGCTTTTCTTTCCTTGCTTTTGCAGTTGCCTCGTGGTAAGAAACTCTCAAGAATCTCATATTGTCCAAGGGGTTCTGCATTGCTTGGTCTGTTAAATTGCAGGCGTGGTGGTTCAATGGCCTTGAACAGTAATCAGGCTCGGCACGACTATAGTGACACTACACGCTGACATGTCCTTTATGCTTACATCAAGATTCAGACCCAGACCATAGTAAGAATGTACCAAGAATAAATGTCAGTATTAATACCCTTGGTTGCATTCTTTTATTCGGTCACAAACCTGTAAGCAGCTGCATGGTGCATCAGCTTGGCCTATGCGTTAACTTTTCGTCGGTCATGACCCAATTACACACGCATTATCTGCCCCACCCGATGGAAAATCCATCATTCCACACCTAGATTAGAACTTGCTTTAATTGTCCCTTTGCGAGAACACTGAAATATCCACCATTTTGCGAGATCACTATTTATTATTTCTTTCTGACTCGCAACACTAGCAAAAGAGAGATTTAGTGTCTTTGTTGCCTCCACCGCTTAAATTTCCTAGCAGCCTATACGCTGCTATGGCCTTCGAGGTTTTTAGCTCATACAGCAATACCAAAGAAAGAAAATTAGCGAAAATTTAGAAAAGATGAATGTTTAGCAACAAACCTTAGAGGTACGATGACAGTGAAAGGACAAGAAGAGTGAGTGTGTGTGTGTGAGAGAGAGAGAGGGGGGGAGGCAGAATAAGAAAAAGTAAGAAACAAAATGAGAGAGAGAAAGTGTATGAGAGAGAGAGAAAGTGTATGAGAGAGAGAGAGAGAGAGGTGGAAAGCAAGCTAACGAAGACAGTGAAACAAAGAGAAAAAAGTAAATGAAATGTTATAAAACTGTCTCTGTTATAGAAAAATCTAAAGTGTATTTGCTACATGGGTAAAGAATCTCATTACTAGGGCAGAAATATATATATCAATATATATGTATATATATTATGTGTGTGTGTAGGTATGTGTGTGTGTGTGTGAGTATGTGTGTGTTTGTGTGTATGTGTGTGTGTGTGTGTGTGTGTGTGTGTGTGTGTGTGTGTGTGTGTGTGTGTGTGTGTGT
>NC_068991.1:67797040-67799251 GCF_001194135.2 Octopus bimaculoides
TATATATATATATATATATATATATATATATATATATATATGTATATTGTGCATACAAATACATACATATTTATCTCTATGTATACACATGTATTTTATCAATACACATTAACATACACATTCTCTCTCCATATATATATATACATATACATACATACACACACACCCAACACGCTCACACACATAAGCATATACATACGAACACACAAGCACACACACACAAACATACACACACACACACACACACACATACACACACACATACACACACACTTACTCACATATATATATATTAATATTCGCTTCTCGTTTTTCACCAACGAAAATGTTTCAATTCCTTGGCAAAAGTTCTATTGCTGCTAGCAAGACCAGTTAACAACATTCAGATGTTCTTCTAATATAATCTGCAATTATTCCCCCTCTGGCATAAAAAACCAATTTGCCTTATTGCTCTACTTTCACTGCCACCACAATTTTGAGAGAATGAAATCTAGAGATATCTTTACTCTAAGATTCATAGTGACGATGTTGCTATTGTTGTTGTTGCTGTTGTTGATTGGGGTGTTGATACTGTTGTTTGTTGTAGAGATGGTGTTATTCTTAGTCATCGGTTTGTTGTTGTTGTTATTCATGGGGGATTGCGGTAATGCTTGCTGTTAGTCATATCAGGTTTGTTTGTTTTAGCTGTTGTAGAAATATGAATTTGACCAAAGATGAAATCCAGAATAAATTGGTACAGATTCTTTTATTCCATACTAAACACATAATAGGAATATAGTCTCTCTACTTGCCAATCAGGTTAGTTTGACTGCGACAAGACCGAATGGTTTGATAAAATTGTTGATCGAAAAAGTTCCGATTTCGGCAACGAGAAATCCTAAGCGAAAGATAGCAGAATGATCTGAAACAGAAATGAGCGTGCGTTCTACAAAGAGTGTTAGTAATACATACATACATACATACATACATACATACATACATACATACATACATTAGGGTTCTCAAAACCTGAAAGAAAATGGCTGATTAGAAGACTACAGATTCAAGCCATCAATGGAACTGTAAAGATATGTAAAACTTTCCAAAAACTTAGCACATAAATACATATGCATACGCCTAGACATGAAAATATATACATAAAAACGCATCCATAAAACATACATACAAATCAGCGTATACACTAACACCAAATACTGCAAACACACACATATGCACAATTACCTAGATGATGTTGATAAAAGTTCCATCTCTATGGACAAGAAATACAGAAATGAAACTGATTGATAGCATACATACATACATGCATATATTGTATGTACTCATACACATTAGTATGTTTGCATATATGTGTACATGGTTATGTAAATGGTGCGTATGCAAGTGAGTCTTCGTTTCCACGAAAATGCATGCATATGTTTTTATACGATAAAGTCTGATTGTGGATATGTGTGTAAAGAGCGTGCATACGTGCCTGATATGGCGATCCAACAAACAAGTGTATTACTTATTCTGTTGATGATCATATGTACATAATGATCCATATGTTTTATGAGTAGAAATCGTCGTGTTCTTTGTGGTAACAACATATGTAGAATGATCTGTGTTTCGAGTGTTTAGAACAAGCCGCATTCTTTTGCAGCAGCGTATCTCGAAAGGGTTGACACATTGTAAAAGGTTGTCTGGTTTTGATGTGATGCTGAGGTGCATGAGCTGTCTGGTTCGCTCCCATGTGGCACCACTGCTATATGAAATTCAGGTTTTTGATTGTTCATATATTAAAGGATCGTTAATTAACTGATGAGTGTTCAATTAGATTAATCTACCCTTAGAGTAAATTCTTCGAATGTGAGTTCGCATTGCTAACGTACCACCAATGTAGTTCAATCTTAATCATCTTAATTATCCTACTGTGATAATATTGTTGTCGTTGTTGGCACTCCGTCGCTTACGACGTCGAGGGTTCCAGTTGATCCGATCAACGGAACAGCCTGCTTGTGAAATTAACGTGCAAGTGGCTGAGCACTCCACAGACACGTGTACCCTTAACGTAGTTCTCGGGGATATTCAACGTGACACAGAGTGTGACAAGGCTGGCCCTTTGAAATACAGGTACAACAAAAACAGGAAGTAAGAGTGAGAGAAAGTTGTGGTGAAAGAGTACAGCAGGGTTCGCTACCATCCCCTGCCGGAGCATCGTGGGGCTTTAGGTGT
>NC_068991.1:67799867-67800550 GCF_001194135.2 Octopus bimaculoides
CACACACACACACACACACACACACACACACACACACACACACACACACTCATATATATAAGGAAAATGGAGAGTTTGAACACAGAGAAAAAAAATCAATTTATTAACATAATAGTCAATTTCATATTGCCTACATACGTTTCAATTTCTTATCTTCATTTATATTTTGCAATTAAGGTTACATTTTGCGTTCAAAAGGTAAAAATCTCTTCAGTTCAAAAATTGCCAACCATGAAAGCACTTTTAGGGATAAGAAGAAAGAAGCTAGCACTAGTTTAAGCAGATTAATTTGGGAAATTGAAGACAGAAATAAGGAATGTACACCGAAGTGAGAATTAAGTAGCAGGACAAAAATCTTATAGCATTGGAAGCAAAAAGATGTGACTTGTGCGTTAAGGAAATTTTCCAGATCATTACATCCAAGCACAAATTAATCAACAATCAAAGGAAAGGAAGTTTTTATTGCTTACATTGGATTAAATATACGTTTAATAAATTCAAATATACAGAATTAAATAGACATTATAGGAATATACACACGTCTAGTAATTCCTAATAAATATAATTAAATAGATACAATTGCAGCGTGGAAGGTGTTTATAAGCCGTTTAAGAAACACACATACATATATATACACACATATATACATATATATATACATATATATATGTGTATATATATAT
>NC_068991.1:67801490-67802749 GCF_001194135.2 Octopus bimaculoides
ACACACACACACACACACACACACACACACACACACACACACACACACACATATATATATATACACATAAGCAACATTGGCGGTGTAGCTTATTCTAATTAATAAGTACGTTCTGATGATATATTTGGCTGTAATTACAGAAGTAGATATTATTCTAGTCTAAAACGCAAGGAATTCGTACAAACGTTTTATTGACCAACAAAAAAACAAAACAACAAAAAACAAAAAACAAACTTAAATTAAACATATATTGTTGTTATAGACATCAACCAAACGACTTCTATAGCAAACATCAACAACATCGACATTACTCACTAAGAGAAATGTGTACACATGGGCGCGTATACACGCACATACAATTAAACAAACATAGATGTCTGTATATGTGCGTGAATCCGCATATATGTAAGTGTCAATGTGAGTGAGGTAGTGTATGTGTGTGTGTGTGTGTGTGTGTGTGTGTGTGCGTGTATGAGTTTTGTGTGTGTGTGTGTGTATGTGTGTGTATGTGTATGTGTGTATGTACGTATGTATGTGTGTATGTATGTATGTGTGTATGTACGTACGTATGTATGTGTGTGGGTGTGAGTGCATGTATGTATGTATGTGTGTGTATGTACGTATGTAATTGTATGTTTGTATGTATTTGTGTGTATGTGTGTATGTATGTGTGAATGTATGTATGAATGTATGTACCGAGATATGAATATGTATCTATGCATGCATGTATGTATGTATGTATGTATGTTTGTATGTTTGTATTATGTATGTATGTATATATCAACTGATTGAACTTGAAGCAACATGAAATAAGTGTTTTGCTCAAGAACACAATGCGCCGCCCACTCAGGGTATCGAACCAACGATCTACCGATCGTGAGTGCAACAGCCTAACCACTATGCCACGCACCTTCATATATATGTATATATCCACACGCACACACTTACACACTCTCACATACACACGCATGCGCACCTTTGTTTTGGGATCACCGATACTTTATTATCTCCTCTTCTTCCTAGCTCTCCTGTCTAACTTCCTTTGTGAAAACACAATTAGGAACTTAGTTCGTCGTTTTGAAAAACAAGGGGCAGTAAATGATCTCCCACAATCTGGGAGACCTCGCACTGTCAGAACCGTCGAGGCGAGAAAGTATTGAACAGAACCTGGGCACGTCGACTCGAAGGCGATCCAGACAGCATGGGATTTCACAAACTTCGCTGCAAAGAGTTCACAGCAGCCTTAACCTTTTTCCATA
>NC_068991.1:67807167-67808859 GCF_001194135.2 Octopus bimaculoides
ACCACCACCACCACTACTACTACTACTACTACTACTACTACTACTGCCACGACGTTATCTTTTCATTTGAGAAAACAACTTCACAGCCCTTCTACAAATCTCTTTCAAAGCAACACTTCAGTAAAATGCTTTCTTTTTTCAGGTGAGGGACAAACAAGTGACAAGTGGTTGTTAACCAGCAAGACATAGCGGTTAAATCACCCTCACGTTACACTCTATCGTCTTCAAAACAATGGAGACTGTGTATGTATGCGTTTCTTTTAAACAATAAACGGGTGAGTATTCAATATATGTTGTAGTGTATAATTCTTGCAGTTAAGCTGTTGGGTAAATTAATAATTGATACACACATATACACTCGCAAAATCAATTAGACAATGAAATTGCTTTATCAATAAAAGAACTGAAATTATGTTACGTTGTAGGCACCAGAAGAAATTCATATGTATTATTTTGCTGTCCTGTTTTGTCATATATGTCTGTTTATGCTCGTTTTCACCTGCATCTCCATGTCTCGTTTCGTCCTTAACTTCCTCACTTTGCAACCACGAGGCTTCAGGTTCAGTCACAATGCACAGCAGCTTGGGAAAATGCCTTCTACTATTGCCTTAGGCCGACCGATGTCTTCTGAGTCAATTTGGCACACGAAAACTGTGTAGAAGCCTGCCATATATACAACCACATATCGCATGTATATATACACATATATACACATACATATACATCTGCATACAAGCACGCGCGCATACACACGCATACACAGATATATGTGCGTGTGTTTGTCCTTGTGCTTGTTCCCAACCAACCATTTGAAAGCCGGGGCTGGTTTGTTTACTTCTCTGTAACTTAAAGGTTCGGCAAAAGACACCGATAGAATAAATACCGGGCTGAAACATAAATGCTGGTTAAACCCTTCAAAACAATGATTCAGCATCCATCGCAAACTGTATCTAGTACATTACTTTCACGTTTAAAACATCACCATAATCCTTATATAGCTCCAGACTTTATCTTCCACTACTATAATGCCGCTACATAGAACCGCTATTAGTGCCGCTATAGTGAACCTTTGTTACTGATGTATTCATACCGACTCAGAAAAACTCACCAGAAACCAACGCAGATAAATGAGCCGCTCCAACAACAAACCGTCAATAACTCAACAATGCTATAGAATATATTATTTTCTACTCCAGGCACAAGGCCCGAAATTTTGAGGGAGGGGGCCAGTCGATTAGATCAACCCCAGTACGCAACTGGTACTTAATTTATCGACCCCGAAAAGATGAAAGGCACGGTCGACCTCGGTAGAATTTGAACTCAGAACGTAAAGACACGAAATACTGTTAAGCATATCGCCTGGCGTGCTAACGATTCTTATTTCTTTATTGCCCACAAGGGGTAAATATAGAGGGAACAAACAGGGACAGACTAAGGGATTAAGTCGATCACATCGACCCCAGTGCGTAACTGGTACTTAATTTATCGACCCCGAAAGGATGAAAGGCAAAGTTAACCACGGCGTAATTTGAACTCAGAACGCAACGGCAAACAAAATACCGCTAAGCATTTCGCCCGGCGTGCTAACGTTTCCGCCAGCTTGCCTCCTTGAATGCTATAGAATATACTAACCGACACAAACAGGGTCGATAATATATTTTATAGCAGCCCTATGCACACACACACACACAC
>NC_068991.1:67809668-67811245 GCF_001194135.2 Octopus bimaculoides
ATATATATATATATATATATATATATATATACTGTGTGTCAAAGGTGGTACATAAAATTACACGATCAAAGAACACTTTGTAACTGAGTAACATTGCTTAAGCATTTATATAGCCAATCGTCATTTAGTTTTACTCTTTATTTTCACTTTTATTTTCTTATAACTTGACCAGAGAAAAGGAAGGTCCAACCACTTCTTTCTCGGCGGGGTTTCCTAAACTGATAAAGGGTTATAAGTAAAAAAAAAACAATAACTGCTTCCACTATAGAAAGTAGCATATGAACGTAACGAGGATTGGTTCAAATATTGCCAACGGAGTGACTGAACTAATCTGGAAGGCTACCATGAACCAAGGAGTGGTGTTAACCCGGGAGACGTATTAACTCAATCGCAGAAACTTGTTTGTAATTGATTGTTCTTAGTTGTTTGTATATCTGAATACATTAGTTTGTTGTTTGACAGACTATCTGCGTGATTTTCCTTCCCCCCTCTCTCTCTCTCTCTCTCTCTCTCTCTATCTACCTGTCTGTCTGTCTGTCTATAAACACACACACACACACATGCACACACACATTCACCTCCATGCAGTTACCCATCTATGTACGCATCCATTTATCATTCGTCCATAGACACATCGGTTTATCTCCGCGCGTGTATGTACGTATATATATATATATATATATATATATATATATATACACAATACACACACACACACATACACTCACACACACACACATACACACACACACATAATGTGTGTTTGTATATAACACCTACAATATGTGTGTATGTGTATGGATGTGAGTGTGCGTGTGTGTATAAATACGTTTGTGTGTACTGACAGATATGTTTACGATAATGAATAAATATTGAATTATGAAACCTTGAAAATACTTATAAATTCAAACTAAGTTTTTTTTTCTTCTTCTATGCCCCTCCCGTCTTTTCTCTTATTAACACCCCTGTATGTGTGTCTGAACATATCTGTCTGTAGACACAATTTCGTCCACCAGCTCACAAACGCATAGAACTTACATAGTACTTAGAAATGTATATATAGACACAGAGGTACAACAGTGTTTATTTCTGCTAGCTTGTTCGTCAGGTGTTTATAATTGGTTCGTGTATATGTGTGGGTAAACTATGTATATGTATATGTGTATAAGTGTGTGTTTGATGGGGATTGGGGAATTACGTGTAAATGTATAGAGTGTGTATATGATTGCCATATGCACACGTATATAGTACTATGTGTGTTTGAACCATGTATGTCTTGTAAATGTGTGTCTGTATGAAGGAATGTGGAGGCGCAATGGCCCAGTGGTTAGGGCAGCGGACTCGCGGTCATAGGATCGCGGTTTCGATTCCCAGACCGGGCGTTGTGAGTGTTTATTGAACGAAAACACCTAAAGCTCCACGAGACTACGGCAGGGGATGGTGGCGAACCCTGCTGTACTCTTTCACCACAACTATCTCTCACTCTTACTTCCTGTTTCTGTTGTGCCTGTAATTCAAAGGGGTCAGCCTTGTCACACTGTGTCACGCTGAATATCCCCGAGAACTACGTTAAGGGT
>NC_068991.1:67811255-67813518 GCF_001194135.2 Octopus bimaculoides
CGGGCGTTGTGAGTGTTTATTGAACGAAAACACCTAAAGCTCCACGAGACTACGGCAGGGGATGGTGGCGAACCCTGCTGTACTCTTTCACCACAACTATCTCTCACTCTTACTTCCTGTTTCTGTTGTGCCTGTAATTCAAAGGGGTCAGCCTTGTCACACTGTGTCACGCTGAATATCCCCGAGAACTACGTTAAGGGTACACGTGTCTGTGGAGTGCTCAGCCAGTTGCACGTTAATTTCACGAGCAGGCTGTTCCGTTGATCCGATCAATTGGAACCCTCGTCGTCGTAAGCGACGGAGTGCCAAATGAAAGGATATGAAGGAATGTAATTGCATGTACGGAGAGCTGTGTGTATGTATGAAGGAAGTAGCGTATATATGTGTGTGAATGTACAACTGTATCTGTATGTGAACAGGTGTGTGTTTAAGAGCTATAGATGTGATTGTAAAATTGTGTGTGTATGTATAGTTGTGTGTATGTAAGTATAGTCCTGTATGTGTGTATGTATAGTTGTGTGTGCTTGTATAGATGTGAGTGCTTGTATAGTTACTTGTGTGTGTGGTATGTGCGTGTACAGTTGTGTGCGTGCGTGTATAATTGTGTGTGTGTGTGTGTTTGCGTATGGCGGTGTTTTTTGTGTGTGTATGAGTGCACAGCCATATATGCTAGTGTGTGTACGTGTACAAGTTTATGTGTACGAGTGTACAGCTTTATGTGTGGTACGGATGTATGTGTGGAGGAGAATATAGTTGTTTGCGTGTGTGTGAACCTGTGTAAAAGCTTAGGTAAATGAATGTGTGTGTGTGTGTGTATGAGCGTCTGTATCTGTGTGCGTTTGTTAACGAGACAAGGTGTGCACGAGCGCAAGTGTGGGTGTGTGCGTGCGAACAGGTGAGGGTGGATGCGTGAGTGCGTGTATAAAATTGTCGTATTAAATAAGAGGTCACTAAACTCTGTAATTATCAGAAAGTTTGGACAGATTAAAGAACTAAACAAACATGTTGGTTTATGGTTGCTAGTTTAGCAAGCTGGAATGACATAAATATTGGTTTCACAGCATTGTCAAGTAAATAAACTAATTAATAAACGAATCAGTGAATTAATTAATCACAGAATGCAAACGATTCTGTTATTTTTCTATGCTACTTCCTCTAGTATGTAACTCTCTCTCTCTCTCTCTCTCTCTCTCTCTCTCTCTCTCTCTCTCCCCTCCCGCTCTGTCTATCTGCCTGTCTGTCTGTCTGTCTGTCTCTGTTTCTATCTCTCTACTCTTTCCGTTATATTTCCTTCCTATGTTTTCTATTGTTTCTTCACATATGCCAAGTTCTTCCTATCATCGACTCTGTCAGCGTGTGTATATATGTGTGTGTGTGTGTGTGTGTGTGTGTGTGTGTGTGTGTGTGTGTGTGTGTGTATTCCGTTTTCTGTTTCTCTCTCTCTCTCTTTCTCTAGTTTTGTCTGTCCCTTTCTCTCCTTCCAACACACATGCAAAGACATTTCGATGTATTTAGGTGGGCAATTATGCCAATAATAAACATACACAGTGACTATTTCACTTCTTTGATTATTAGAAGTCAATTAGTTAACCATTTAACCTACTAACTAATCGATTGTTTTGATTAATCGTTCGGTCAAACTAATCGGCAATCACATGACAGACCTAAACATTTATTTTACGGAAAGATTAATTAAACAATCCAATATTTAATTGGTTAAGTAATTACCTAATAATGCTTTCTACTATAAATACAAGCCCTTCAGTTTTGAGAGGGAGCCAGTCGATTACATCGGCCCCATTACTAAACTGGTGCTTGTCTAGTTAATCGATGCTAAAATTATAAAAGACAAAGTTGATTTCAGTAGAATTTGAACTCAGAACGTAAAGACGGACAAAGTGCCGCTAAGCATTTCGTCCGGCGAGCTGATGATTCTGCTCGCTCATCACATTCAGTTGACTACTAAGTTGAAGTGAAGTAGAACCGATGCATGTTGGCATAATGACCTTCCCGAGATAACAACCAGATCTGTTTCAACACGCACGAACGATGTCATAAATAACAATAATCATAAGGGCTTAAATAGGGGTCTGTTTAAGAAGATTAATTAAAACCTATCAATAAAATTATTTAAATATTTAAATATATTGCCCGCAAAACCGTTAGTAGGTATTTAATATAGAGGTGAAGAACTAAAGAACAGCTTGGAATAATCTAAATTAGAGACATACTAAAGCGAAACCGGGTAGAAGTAAATATATAT
>NC_068991.1:67814112-67814925 GCF_001194135.2 Octopus bimaculoides
TATATATATATATATATATATATTCCAGTGAATTAGAAAATAGCTTCCGGTTTGGTTCATATAGTACAATTAATATCGAGGTGAAGGGGTAGTGAACAACTAGGAACAATTAGTGACATACAACAATGAAACCTGGTAAAGGTAAACATATATTTTACGGTGAATTAGAAAGTAGATTAAAGGTGTGGTTCTTGTAGTACAATACAATATTAAAGCAAATAAAAATTATTATTAGCATAAATGAATACCTGGAACGAAATCCACCCTAATTAAATATTAATAATAATTATACATACCTGAATAAAACATCACATACTAATTTTGTATTACTTTAATATGGATGGACATAATATCGTAAGGTTTATATCATGTTTTATTCTATGTTCTTTATGCATAAATTTTATGAATTAACGGTTTGCAGCCGTATACTCAACATGCAGGAATTGAACACCTATTCTGTATATCTTATACTATCTCTGACGAGAATCGACTTTCAAATGATTTTTCATTTTATTAATTAATTTTCTGAAGGTCTAGAATTGAAACAGCTGTAAGAGATGTTGGTCAATTTTCTAATTGATAAATAATCATTCATTAATTATCTATCTATCTATCTATCTATCTATCTATCTATCTATCTATGTGTATTATCTTTTACTTGTTTCTGTCATTAGCTTGCGGTCATAATGGGGCATTACCTTGAATTTTTAGTCTTCTACTATAGCCTCGGGTCGATCAAAGCCTTGTGAGTGGATTTGGTAAACGGAAACTGAATGAATCTCGTCGTATATATATATATATATATATATATAT
>NC_068991.1:67815928-67816444 GCF_001194135.2 Octopus bimaculoides
CACACACACACACACACACACACACACACACACACACACACACACACACACACACGCACGCACGCAAGCAGACGAACTGTGTGTGTCTGTGTATGACGAGCTTCTTTCAGTTTCTGTCTATCAAATTCACTCACAAGTTTTTGGGAAGCCCGAGGCTATAATAGAAGACACTTACACAACGTGCCACGCAGTGGGACTGAAACCGGAACCATGTGGTTGCGAAGCAAGCTTCTTACCAAGCAGCCACGCTGCTGCTGTTTATCAATGTAAATGTCATCTATTAACGGTTTGCAGGAATTGAACACCTATTTTGTATATCTTATACTACCTCTGACGAGAGTCGACTTTCAAATGATTTCTCATTTTATTAATTTTCTGAAGGTCTAGAATTGAAACAGCTGTAAGAGATGTTTGCCAATTTTCTAACTGATGAATAATAATTTATTAATTATCTCTCTATTCTCTAATATATATATATTTATATCTTTTATATTTTACTGGCGAAATATCATATAT
>NC_068991.1:67819348-67820236 GCF_001194135.2 Octopus bimaculoides
ATATATATATATATATATATATATATATATATACATATATATATACACACACTTATATATACACGTATAAGGAGAGAGAGAGAGAGAAAGAGAGAGGGAGAGAGAAGGAGAGAGATGAATAGAATATGTGTGTATGTATGTATATATTTATATGTGTACGAAAGGATTTACATTACATATGTATATATATGTGCGTGTATGTATATACATATATATACGCATACACACAACGTAAATGCATTTGTACACATATGTACGCATATAGTCATGAACAGACATACACACGCGCACACAAACACTCATACACACATGCATACATAAAAACACACACACACACACACACACACACACACTCACACACACACATGCTCATTTGTATACTTTCTAAAAATTCATCAATCGAATAATGATGGTAGAAATGGATGGGTTTACTGTTGACAATAAGTTACAAGGAACAAAGATCTAATTAGAAAATCTAGTGAACAAATTATATGATGTACAGAATGGATCAGAAGAGTTTGCTGTGTCTGGAGAGAGTCATTCTCTTTTAGTGCCTTATTATTTAACACACACACCGGTTCGATTTCCACTCATTTATTTTTCCTAAAATTTTCGTTTCGTCTTGCAACCTTTCAATAGTCATTGACTCTGTTCGTTATCCGAGCTGCGTTCTTTTTGTTTGTTTGGGCGCATAGGCGCAGGAGTGGCTGTGTGGTAAGTAGCTTGCTTACCTACCACATGGCTCTGGGTTCAGTCCCACTGCGTGGCACCTTGGGCAAGTGTCTTCTTCTACTATAGCCTCGGGCCGACCAAAGCCTTGTGAGTGGATTTGGTAGGCGGAAACTGAAACAACCCCGTCGTATATATATACATATATATATATATATA
>NC_068991.1:67820594-67824803 GCF_001194135.2 Octopus bimaculoides
TATACATATATGTGTGTGAGTAAAGGTTTGTGTGTCTGTGTTTGTCCCCCCACCATCGTTTGAGAACCAATGTTGGCGTGTTTACGTCCCCGTAAGTTAGCGGTTCGGCGATAGAGACAAAAAGGATAAGTGCTAGGCTTACAAAGAATAAGTGCTAGGCTTACAAAGAATAAGTGCTGGGGTCGAGTTGTTCGACTAAAAGGCGGTGCTCCTGCATAGCTGCAGTCAAATAAAAGAATAAAAGAATAAAAGAATATGTGAACGACTGATCGTCTGGCCGTATATTGTAAAGTAGAATTTCGAAGATGTAGAAAACTAATTAAAAAAACAAAAAACACAGGTATGCTTTCACCTCCAACACCAACACCATTACTACAAACACCATCACAACCGCTACTACATGACTCCCTGTTTCGCTTATCAAAGCTGATACTCGCCGCCATTACCCACAGTTTATATAATCTCAGCCGCCATTTTAGAAGTCTTTTTCATTTCTCTGCTGAAAACTCATAAAACCTGACCCCAATCATCGTTCATCACCCAATCACCTTTCTTCATCTTCTGCTTCTTCTTTTCATTCTTCTTTTTCTTTTTACCTTCTTTTTCTTTCTTTTCCTCTTTTTCTTTTCCTTCTTTTTTCTTCTTCTTTCCTTTTTCTCTTTTCTTCTTATTCTCCTTTACTTCTTTCTTTTCGATTTCTTATTTCTTCTTTTCCTTACCCTCTTTCTTATCTTTTTCTCTTTCTTTTCCTTTTCTCTTTCTTCTTTTCCTTTCCTCTTTCTTCTTTTCCTTTTCCCTCTCTTTTCCCTCCCCTCTCCCCCTCCTCCTCCTGCTTTTCTTTTTATTTCTTCTTCTTTCTCCCCTACTTTCTTTCCTTCTCTCCTTCCTCTTATTTTCATCTTCTTTCCTTCCATTTTCCCATTTTCTTTCTTCGTCTTCATTCACTCCCACCGCCGTCGTAATCACCATTGCACTCATCACAATCGAAGCAACCATCTTTCCACGCTTCCATTAATTTGCTTCAGTGCATGTCTACGTACGTACGCATGTACATATGAATGTATGTATGTATGTATGCATGCATGTATATATATATGTATGTATGTGCGTAAGAGAAAAAGAGAGAGTGAAAGAGAGAGAATTCCTCCCTCCATCTCTTTCCATTGACTGCGTATGGGTTTCTGTGACCCCTATATCTCAACCACCCCCCTTCACACAACGACATCCAATCAGTGCGAGACAATCTTTTAATACATAATACATCTGTACTTTATCTTCTACACGCCAACATTATCAGAACGGATCTATCTCTTCTTCTTCCTTTTCCATCAAGTCTCTCTCTTTCCTTCTTAATTTATCCCTCTTCTGCTCCCCTTCCTCCCCCACTTCTTGATTCACTTAAACCTCTTTCTCCCTCCCTACCAACCATCTTTCTCCGGCCCCGTCGTGTTCCGTTCTAACTTCTTTCACAACCACCACCTCCCCCACCCGGATCAAAGTTAGAAAAAGTCCGAAAGATATCTAAATAAAATTATCGTTCACCTTTTAGAGACGACCAATCTTTCATGCAGCGCCCTCTGTCATCAAGCTGAGATTTCATTGTAAATGTAATATTGCACATATCGCATGATTGTGGAGAATGTGCGAGGGAAGGAGCAAAGGGCAGGGGCAGGGGGAGGGGGGCAACATGAAGGCCACAACATGTGCGTGATTCTGCCTTCGATTTCGACCGCCAAACCTTCCTTCTACCTTGCAATCATCAGTGTCACCGCTATAATCCTTGTCATCACTGTCATCGTTATTCCATTCTCTGTCATCGTTTTTATCCCTGTTGGCATTGTCATCACTGCCATGATCATCATCATCGTCATCATCATCATCATCATCGTCATCATCCGTCCCTATCGTCTTTGTCATCATTGTTATCAGATTCATCACCATCATCACTGTTATCCCTTTCTGTCATCACTGTCATCACTGTCGTCCTCGTTTCTGTCATCATTGTTATCCCTGTCGTTATTTGTCATTTTCATCATCATCACTACTACCCTTATTCTTATCACTATCATTCCTGTTGTCAGCGACGCCACCGTCCAAAGTGTCATCGTTGTCATCAATCACATCTTTGACGTTACTGTCGTCCCTGTCATCACCGTCCAAAGTGTCGTCACTGTCATCCCTGTCCCAAGTGTCGTCACTGTCATTACTGTCCCAAGTATCATCCCTGTCACCACCGTGGAAAATGTCAATGTCATCACCGTCCCAAGTGTCGTCATTGTCATCACCGTCTCAAGTATCGTCCCTGTCATCAGCGTTCCAAGTGTCGCTGCTGTCATCACTGTCCCAAATGTCATTGTCATCACCGTGGAAAGTGTCGTCAATGTTATCACCGTCCCAAGTGTCGTCATTGTTATCACTGTCCCTTTGTCGTCACTGTCATCACCTTCCCAAGTGTGGTCACTGTCATCACCGTCCTAAATGTCATCACTGTCATCACCGTCGAAAGTATCGTCACTGTCGTCAGCGTTCCGAGTGTCATCACTGTCATCACCGTCCCAAGTGTCGTCATTGTCATCACCGTCCCAAGTATCGTCGCTGTCATCATCGTCCCAAGTGTCGTCATTGTCATCACCGTCCCAAGTGTCGTCACTGTCATCACCTTCCTAAGTGTCATCATTGTCATCGCTGTCCCAAGTGTCGTCACTGTCATCACCGTCCCAACTGTCGTCACTGTCATCACCTTCCCAAGTGTCGTCATTGTCATAAGTCATCACTCATTCCCATCACCTTAATCCCTATTATTGACTTAGTGGTCAATGACGTCACTATCCTCAGCACAATCGCCGCCATACTATCAATGCTCTCTCATCCCTGTCATCACTGATATCTCTGTCAACATTGTCATCATCACCCTTAAATCAATATCAGCAATAACATTACTGTCATCATTCACCATTAATATCACTGTCATCACAATCATAATTGTCATTATTTTCGTCCCTCTTTCTGCTGCTGTCACTCTAGTTTCTCTCTCCATATTTTCATGTTTTTATCGATGTCATCACCATCATCACATCCATTAGTCATCATACTCTTCACCGTTATCATTGCCATCAGATTTTTTTTTATCTTAGCGATCAATCAATTTGTTGCTATTGACAACGCTTTCATTCTATTACCAGTCCTATTTTCGTCATCTTTGTGAAGAACGTCATAATTGTTAATGTCATAACTCTCATAATTCACATCAGTTTTGGCACTGATATCGTTGTCATCATAACAATCAGTCATAAGTGTTATCGCTGACATTATAGCCATCCTTGTCATCATTAACATCTATTATCATCCCTATCCATATTTTTCGGCATTATAATATTCTGTAATAAAGCAGTGAGCTGGCAGAATCGTTAGCAGACCGGGCAAATTATTTCTCGGTATTTCGTCCCTCTTTACGTTCTGAGTTCAAATTCCACCGAGGTTGACTTTGCCTTTCATCCGTTCGGGGTCGATGAAATAAGTACCAGTTGAACACTGGGGTCAATATCATCGACTAGTCCCCCTCCCTAAAATTTCAGACCTTGTGCCTATAGTAGAATGGATTTTAATATTCTGTAATAAATGTCGTATTATTACAATAGTATTCACTGTATAGTCATTTATATCACTGACGTCGCTGTCATAACTGCCATATTATCATTATTCATGGCTGTCATATTATCATTATTCATTATTCATGACTAATTACTGTACTCACTGTCATCACCTCATAACTGCTCTTTCAAAACACTCATCACAATGGATGGCTGAAAACTTTCATGGTCACATGACCCCTAACATTTCGCCTCCTAATTCCCGGTCTCAATCCATTGGACTATTACATGTGGAGCGTTGTTGAGAGAGAGAGAGACAGAGAGAGAAAGAGAGGTCAATGAACACACCCATAACACCAAAGCTTCTTTGAAAGCTGCCATAGTCAGAGTAATGTCCAAAATGAACCAGAACCACTTGATTCCAGCATGGAGAGGATTTAGATCTCATATAGAAGGAATTGTTGAAGCTGAAAGTGGCTTGATTGAGTAACATTATAGAAACGATGGTTTCTTTTTATCCTCATAGCAGTTTTTGATAAATAAAGTTATCTGTTATATATCTGTTTTTTTTTTTATAAACATAAACCTGTCCTCAAATATCTTACGCACCCTGTATATA
>NC_068991.1:67825031-67826438 GCF_001194135.2 Octopus bimaculoides
ATTTCGCCCGGCGTACTAAGGTTTCTCACAGCTCGCCGCCTTACACACACACACACGTACATATTCTTTTCTACTCTAGGCACAAAGCCAGAAACTTTTGGGGAGGGGGACAGTCGATTAAACCGACCTCAGTATTCAACTGGTACTTAATTTATCGACCCCAAAAGGATGAAAGGCAAAGACGACCTCGGCGGAATTTGAACTCAGAGCATAAAGACAGACGAAATACCGCTAAGCATTTCGCCCGGCGTACTAAGGTTTCTCACAGCTCGCCGCCTTACACACACACACACACACATATATTATGTCAGTTCTAATGTCTTTGGAACTATCAGTCTTGTTATAAGCCACAGCTACAATTTGTACGCCTACATGATATACGATAAAGATAGGATAACCACAACACACATAGCTTCGGTTACATTCATGAGACTAAATTACAACAACAACAAGAGCATTATCAACAACAATAACAACCCCATGCCGGTTTTTCCTTATAATCTTATCAACACAAGCCTTCATTAATTATCGATTCTATGGACAACCGCACATTTAATATAATGTCTTTTTGCAACGATATAAAGGTTATGTCAATAGAATGATACTGTGATCTTATAGCGCTGATTGTGTTCGTTTTTGTGCTGGATGTTCAACCAATCAAAAGAAACTTTATAGTGATGCACTCTGATTAGATAAGAAAAAATGTGCTTCCATTTTCTATGGTCAAACTTGTATTACAAAAGTTATATCGCTTTTATAACATAGACAAATGTAGCTACTATTTCCTGTTGTTCAGCAAACTAACATCTTACCCATATGTGTATAGTTTATTCCTTCGCCTATCTCTGTCTCTGTCTTTCATTACGAAAAACATATGGTGAAAATGGCGTAGTGATTGTGAATCGAGTCCCCACAAAATATATTCTATTTGCATTAAATATTCTATCACGCATTTGTAATCAAAAACATGACTGTGAATGTGTGTGTATGTATGTATTATGTATACATGTGAATGTGGTTGCCTATGTTCATTCCACTGCAGTTTGAAGGCCTCAACATGTTCTCTCCACTAACCACGGTCTAATGTGGAGGCCGTGAATCTGAACTGGCCGTGATACTACTTTGATGAGCCTACTCTGTCACACCGGCCCGACATGGCTTGGAAGAGGGATGCAGTTTTCATACTCTTACTCAGGATTAGTTAAGTCGATCACATCGACCCCAGTGCTCAGCTGATACTTATTTTATCGATCCCGAAAGGAAAAGATGAAAGGCAAAGAGGGCCGCGGCAGAATGTGAAAACAGAACATAAGAACGGACGAAATATCGCTCAGCATTTCGCCCGGCGTACTAAAGATTCTGCCAGTGTTTGTGTGTGCGTATGTGCGTGTATATATATATATATAT
>NC_068991.1:67827319-67829819 GCF_001194135.2 Octopus bimaculoides
GTGTGTATGTGTACGCGTTTGTGTGTGTGTGTGTGTGTGTGTGTGTGTGTATGTTAGGCAAATGTAGTGAATCGAATGCTGCAGCTACAAGCAGTTTCGATGTTTTAACCGTTATCACAAAGCGGTATCATTACAATTGACTAGCAAAATAATTGCACATAAATTAAGTAGCTACAATAACGAATTAATGATCTGCCAACAGGGATCTGAGACACCGCACGGCATTCAAGATATAGTCTTACATATATATAATATATTGCGTGCATTACACATATCGGAAGGTGGAAGAACTCGGAAGGGTAAACGGTTCTCCAATAGTGTGTATATAGAGGAGTTATCCTCAATGACGAAAATACCCCCGAGCCAGGGTTACGGCGAAGTCATGGGGAACAACATGGGGGGGGGGGTTGAAGTTGGGCGTATTGATCTTCATTCAATGAAAATAATATGACACAATCTGGGCAGAAGAGCCTCTTCAGCCAATTGTCAGTCTAGGGTCAACGAATCCAGTTAGCAGATTACTGCTAGTTGACAGAACTGGCGACTCATCAACTCATTTTGGCTACTTGAAAACACTGTGGAGTTCTAGAATCTCATTGTGTTACCAATTGAAGTTGGATGACTAGTAGCAGTATACATATCAATGTGCACATCATGTATACAAACTTTGTCTTTCTGTCAGCCTGCTTCTCTTTTCCCCTTGCACACTCAAGTACGCGCACGCGAGTGGCGTTGCAAAAAATTTGAGCCCGGATAGTGAAATAAAATGATATTTTCCGTTATATTCAATTTGTTGGGCTTAGAACTTTTAGGATACCTTTTATATGTATGAAATTGTCAGTCCTAACGACGATGTTACTTTTGAGCTATCCTTCTCGTCACATTTGAAATGCTATGGCTCGTATTTAACTACAGTGTCATCAGGTGAAAACCATAAAAAGAACGAAAGCAAATTTTCTGCGATCGGCTCCGTGTTTTAACGAAGACTTCCTGAAAATGTATCACTCTGCTTACCTGTAAATCAAATGAGGAAAGAAAGCAAACAATGTTGAGTATTAACTATCAAAAATGTCAATAGAATGTTACAATTGAATTAAGAGCAAATATTTAAGAGTAAATTAATTTAAGATCTGGATAAATTTAATCTAGAGAATATATAAGCCCTGAATCCTCATCCCTATTTCGATCTGTTATTCGTATTGCATATATATGGAAATAGTTTTATCTACCCGACTGAGATTTCTGTTACTATTGAAATGGTATGGTTAGGATTTAACTACAACGTCGTCAGGGGAAAATCGTAGAGAGGACAAAGACAAATTTATTGTATAATGTATGTGTGTGTGCGCGCGCGCGTGCTCGTATGTACGATCTCTATGTTTTTATTTTTCTGTCTGCCAAACTATCTATCCATCTGTCTATATCTATCTGTCAAGCTCTAATCTGACATGTGTAATTCACCAAGTAGATGTTACAGCGGCCACTTTTATTATACACACTCACACACTGCTATACATCAACTACATGCCCTGCCTCCATGCTCCACAAATACTCAGTAATCCCTAAAAAACACCATGTCATTGGATGTTGTTAATCCGGTCTTTTAAACTCTTAACATTAACTCGTTTAAAGGATGAACTAACAAATAGTTCACTTCATTGCTTTCTCTTCCTAGCCTTCTTCCCCCCCCCTCATTCTTACGTTTTCCTTCCGTCCATTCCTCTTGTTCCTCTCCTCGGCTACGCAAATACAGTCTCACACTTACATATGCACATACAAATATACATACATATCTGCAAATACATACACGTACATGCAGGAACCTGTCTGTCTATCTATCTGTCTGTCTGTCTGTCTGTCTGTCTGTTTGTCTATCTATCTATCTATCTATCTATCTATCTATCTATCGTATACAAACATAAACATTCATACACTTATATGAGTATATGTGCGCACACACACTCACACACAAATATATACAAATGCGTGTGTGTGTATATATGTTTATATACGATATATATATAATATATATATATATATATATATATATGATATATAATATAATATATACATAAACATACATACACTACGAATAAATGTATTTATATACGTGTGTGTGCGTATACATACATACATACATATATATATATATATATATATATATATATATATATGTGTGTGTGTGTGTGTGTGTGTATAAGCAAACACATACATATTTCTTTGTGCATGCACTTTCATACGTGTAGAAATCTATACATAAGAATTCATAGGATCATGTCTGCATTAATCTACACGCATACACCTCTATATGAAAATGCACGTGCGTATACACATACACACACACGCATATACACGCACAAAAACACACACACAAACACACACATACACAAAAACACACACACAAACACACAAACACACGCATAAACACACAAACACACGCAGACACACACAAACACACACACAAACACACACAGATGCTCGCACAGTCATACATGTTCAC
>NC_068991.1:67831352-67832213 GCF_001194135.2 Octopus bimaculoides
ATCATCCTCATCATCATCATCACCATCATCATAATCATCATCATCATCAACATCATCATCATCGTCATCGTCGTCGTCATCATCATCATCATGATTTATGATCCTCTCCGTCATATTATTTATGATCAACGCCATCTTTAACCTCGTTATCATATTCATGATGTTGATGATGATAATGGCCTTCATCATCATCATCGTCACCATCACTATCATCATCACAACACCACCACCATCAACATCATCAAGATCACCATCATCACTTCAATTGTCATCGTTATCGCCATTCATCACCATCGTCAGCGTCAGCATTTTATATCATAGCTATGATAATAATTACTTCCAGCATCATTATAACGTTATCGACAACAATAGCGGAGTCATCAGTGCATGTTCAAGCGAATAAGAATCTCTGAACCGTGAAACATTTGTGGTGCTCTGGTGATCGACTGCAAGCTGGGATCCACGGGGGTCTGCTCAGTAAAAGACACGAGATAAATATGTCTTACCTTTCAGCGTTACCATCCGGCATTGAAATCATTATCATTCTGATTAAAAATAAAATCGTCTGCCGAAATACATTTTGGGTTTTATCGTTATTTGTCTCCCATGTTTTTTTCATTATGCAGAAACAAATGTTGCGATCTACTATAAAAGAACGATATCCTTCATGCTCGTGTTATATAGTTCTTATATAAGCGCAGGAGTGGCTATGCGGTAAGTAGCTTGCTTACCAACCACATGGTTCCGGGTTCAGTCCCACTGCATGGCACCTTGGGCAAGTGTCTTCTACTATAGCCTCGGGCCGACCAAAGCCTTGTGAGTGGATTTGGTAGGTGGAAATTGAAAGAAGCCCGTCCTATA
>NC_068991.1:67832749-67834768 GCF_001194135.2 Octopus bimaculoides
TGTATATATATATATGTACACACACATATATATATATATATGTGTGTGTGTGTGTGTGTGTGTGTGTGTGTGTGTGTGTGTTTGTGTGTGTTTGTGTGTGTTTGTTTATTAACGTTCCCGTAACTTAGCAGTTCGGCAAAAGTGACAGATAGAATAAGTACCAGGGTGAAAAACGAAAATAAGAACAGGTGTCTATAGTTCGACTAAATACTTTGTCAGGGCAGCGCCGCAATATGGCTGTAGTTTAATGACCGAAACAAGTGAAAGATAAAAGATAAAAGATGTCAAAGTAAATAAAGAAATGATGACTAAACACGTGTGCAAACACACACACACATAGTAAGTCTAAGAATGGAGGTGATGGTATTACATGTATTCCTTTGTTACAATCGTTTCAACAGTACATAGTCCTGATCAAGGAAGCCGGTCGGATTTTAAAATCCCCTTTAATGTGATATATATGACAGTACAATGTACGTAGTCAGGGTCTTGGGTGGAATATATATATATGTATGTATATATATTTATATACACACACACATATATTACGAGGACTGAATGTAGCTAAGCAAAAGCAACGAGAACGTTAGCCTTCCACAGGCAGCATTTCCCGAAATTTTAATTTTAATTCTTTAGTAATCTGATATAGGTACAGTAAAATGTTTCACCCAGATACACAGCAAAACGCCAATAGCGATTTTAAACTCCATGCTTATTAATCAGTCATTCGCATTTTATTAACATCAGAATGACGTCTCGCATACATCTAAAATGGTCTCCATTACAATTAATCAGCCATTTCTATTCTAAAATCGTGCTGGCAGCGAGCATGCGTGAAATTGGTCTCCATTTCTGTTCAGGATTCATTTTGGAATTGTGTTTGGTTTATAAATTAACCCTTTGTTTAATACATTCTTATTTAAATATTTGGTTGATATATACCTTGGTAAGTTTAATTATGATGTACAATGGGGAATACGTTTGTGTCATTGTTACTGACTATATACTCGACTAGGCTATCAAATGCCTCTAAAAATGCCGTGGAGTCACTGTTGAAACACAGGAAGACGGCTGGCATCATCAAAACTAAAAATTGTGTAACTAAAGAAAGATTTAAACAAAAAAAAAAAATGAACGAAAAAAATAGAAAAAGCATGGAAGAAAAATAAGTACGGTCAGTTTGCAAGAGATGTGAACGCCAAGACAGACACAGAGGACCGATGGCTATAGATTGACCTGGAAGAGTGACCTGAAGACAGAGACAGAAGCACTCATATGCGCTGCTCAAGAATAAGAGTTAAGGACCAATTATATGAAGTGCAGAATTGGCAACACTACCGATAGCGACAAATGCAGAATGTTTGGTGAGATTGGTGAAACGGTATGGTTCATCGTTAGCGAAAGACCGAAATTGGCTCAATGTGAATACAAACGACACCATGTGCAGGCTACTAACCCCAAGATTCCGAGTTCGATTCCAGTCAGTGATCTGAATAATAATAATAATAATAATAATGATAATAATAATAATAATAATAATAATAATAATAATAACATCGAAAAATACCTTAGGAATGAGAACCCAGGTTCAAAATTTTCCCAGGACACCTGATGAGATGCGGAGGGTGTATCAGCCGAAACGTTGTGTTAACAACAAACAAGATGAGGACAAATATCCGTCAAATGTAAATAATGTAAATAATGTACATAATTCCCTCATTTCTTAAATATAGAACTGTACAAAGTTTGTGGTTAATGAAGAGAGTAGACATGATACGAATAGTAATTAGTGTACTTGGAAGTATCAGCACTCAACTACCAGCGTGGCTAAAAAAGATCGGTGCAAGTGTGAAGGTAGAACACCTACAAAAATCAGCATTGCTTGGGACTGCAAGAATTCTTCGCAGAGTCCTTGAAGCATGAGCAGTAAACAAGTGTCACCTTAGTCTGCTGTCTGTGGACAGCTGACATTTTCCATCATAACCAGCAAAATAAGCGGTGAGTTTTGTATATATATAT
>NC_068991.1:67835480-67836660 GCF_001194135.2 Octopus bimaculoides
AATAATAATAATAATAATAATAATAATAATAATGATAATAATAATAATAATAATACAAATATATATAACATACAGAAAATTGCACTACTGCACACATCCTACGCAAAACACTTTCAGTACAGTAACCATAAGAGCATCACAGCAAACCACAGCACATACCCAAGGCACACAGAGCTGCGCTCGGTAGTGAAGTGAAAGCACGTTATAAAAATAAAACTACTGAATAATAATAATAATAATAATAATAATATGAATTTGTGTCAACTGGGAGTTCTATAACAGTATCAATAGCAGGCCAATCTGTTATCAGTCAACAACTGATAACAGATTACTTTTATCAGTGTGCAGCGACAAAATTGCAGATTGAGAACAGCAGTGGAGGCAACAGCTATACTAACAACAATAGTAACAACAACAACAACAACAACAACAACAACAACAACAACAACAACAATGGTATTAACAAAAATGATGACTGATAACAATTACAGCGACAACAAGAAAACAACCAGTCATCACCACTCACACCGAAAACACCAACATCAGAAACAAAATATCATGCGTGGCTGTGAGGTAAGAGGCTTGCTTCCAGACCTCATGGTTCTGGGTTCAGTCTCACTGCATGGCTCCTTGGACAAGCGTTTTCTACTATAGCCTCGTGTCGACCGAAGCCTTGTGAGAGGATTTGGTAAACGGAAACTGAATGAATCCCGTTTGAAATAAAATAAATATGTGTGTGTATGTATGTGTGTATGTGTGTGTGATTGCGAGTATGTTGTTGTCTGTGTTTGTCTCTCACCACTGCTTGATAACCGGCGTTGGTTTGTTTATATGCCTGTAACTTAGTAATTCGGCAAAGAATAAGTACAGAGCTTAGAAAAAGATAAGTACAGGGTTGATTCGTCCGACTAAGCGCCTCCAGGGCGATGCTCCAACCTGGTCGCAGTCTAATGACTGAACCACAGCGACAATAGCATCAGCAATGACAGGAACAACAAGAATAATAAGACTGTGAACAAGAACAACAGCAGCAGCAGTAGTAATAGTAGTAGTAGTAGCAGCAGCAGCAACAGTAATATTGATCTCAAATTTAGGCAAGAAGGCCAGCAAGTTCCGGGAAGGATGTAAGTCGATTACATCGACCCCAATGTACAACTGGTACTTATTTTGTTGACCCCCG
>NC_068991.1:67836873-67837702 GCF_001194135.2 Octopus bimaculoides
GTCTGTGTTTGTCTCTCACCACTGCTTGATAACCGGCGTTGGTTTGTTTATATGCCTGTAACTTAGTAATTCGGCAAAGAATAAGTACAGAGCTTAGAAAAAGATAAGTACAGGGTTGATTCGTCCGACTAAGCGCCTCCAGGGCGATGCTCCAACCTGGTCGCAGTCTAATGACTGAACCACAGCGACAATAGCATCAGCAATGACAGGAACAACAAGAATAATAAGACTGTGAACAAGAACAACAGCAGCAGCAGTAGTAATAGTAGTAGTAGTAGCAGCAGCAGCAACAGTAATATCGATTAGAACAGTGGAGGCACAATGGTCCAGTGGTTAGGGCAGCGGACTCGCGGTCATAGGATCGCGGTTACAATTCCCAGACCGGGCGTTGTGAGTGTTTATTGAGTGAAAACACGTTAATTTCACGAGCAGGCTGTTCCGTTGATCAGATCAGCTGGAACCCTCGACGTCGTACGATGTGGAAAATATAGCACCAGCATTGCCCAAACAACCTGAACATTAGTTTCAAGGTTCATCTAACGCTGGGACCATGGGCCATAGTCCCCTGCCTAATTCAGGATCACAACATATAGGTACACTGTGGCATAATTTCTTTTCTTCAACAGGCCCTACTCTGTTTAACGTTGTCCCGAAACAGATAAAGGGAGTCTAGACAGATTTCTTCAAGGAATACCGGATAAGCCACCCATACCTGGATACAACTCACTCAACAAGAACTCACTACTTGAATGGACCATAAACAAAACTTGCCTTAAAAGGCATTTAGATAATCCTATCAGGTGGTGCTATTAAGTTAGACATGGCCTGG
>NC_068991.1:67837802-67839051 GCF_001194135.2 Octopus bimaculoides
AAGCTCCACGAGGCTCCGGCAGGGGATGGTGGCGAACCCTGCTGTACTCCAAGCTGGAAGTACTTGGTATAATCATCGGTTTGAAAGAGTACATGATTTTATGGGATTTTTCAATTCAAACGGATAAAAGTCTAGAAAATAGTAAACTAGAGATAACATTAATAGGCAAGGAAAAGCGAAGCTGCTTACTAAATGATCCATCATGTCCGTTTCATTCCAGATGGAACTGATTTCAGATAGATGAAAGATTAAAAAAAATGAAATCCCTTATAATTTGATATAACAAGAATTTGAAGTATGAAAACTGTAGAAGTGCCTGTAATAATTGGAGCGTTGAGAACTGTAAGTAAAACTACAGACAGATGGTTGAATGAGGTTGTAATAGAATGTCCTGTAGAGCCTGTAAAAAAGGTTTGCCTATAAGGTACAGGAAAGGTTATCAGAAAGATTTTGAGGAGTTGAAAGACTATTGAAAGCTTATGGTATCTAAGGTAACAGGTGGTGACTCACATAAATTCTGCTGGGAGTAAGAACAACTCAGAGTCAAAGAGAATAATAATAATAATATTAATAATAATAATGATAGTGATTATGATGGTGATGATGACAACGACGACGACTACAAATGCCTGTTAATCCTTTGCCAGGATAAGACCATAAGAACACGGTCTCACATGTCAGCTCCAATCTCAGCACAAACATTCATTTAACACCGTAGAGGAGGAGGACAGAGAACTTCTCTAAAAATGATGTAATTTCACTATTCTTCTCTGTGGCTTTGATCCAGAATTTACCATTAAAATACGTCTCAAAGAAAAGACTTTGATACCGACTTTGCGGAATAAAGCGCGTCAAATTATTTGTGGACAAAGTAAACTGAAATTCAGTAATGAGTGACTGAGAAATTATTTGCATTTATTTCAAATAAATTCTGTCAATGACACTGGAGCAACAACAAGTTTGTTAGCAATGCTTTTACTTTGATATGTGTTCTAAATGTACTTCTCTATGGCTGAACCTAACTAAATATGAAATTAGAATAGGCTTGGTTGTTTCTGTAACGTTATGATAGTATTTTCCTCATTTAGGAAAGTTCACATATATATAGGCGTAGGAGTGGCTGCGTGGTAAGTAGCTTGCTTACCAACCACATGGTTCCGGGTTCAGTCCCACTGCGTGACACCTTGGGCAAGTGTCCTCTACTATAACCTCTGGCCAACCAAAGCCTTGTGAGTGGATTTGGTACACG
>NC_068991.1:67839218-67841013 GCF_001194135.2 Octopus bimaculoides
TGTGTGTGTGTGCGTGCGCGTGTATTTGTGTCTGTGTTTGTTCCCCGACCATCGCCTGACAACCGCTGTTGGTGTGTTTACGTACCCGTAATCTAACGGTTCGACAAAACGAACCCATAGAATAAGTACTAGGCTTACAAAGAATAAGTCGTAGGGTCGATTTGTTCGACTAAAAGCGGTGCTCCAGCATATCCGTAGTCAGATGGCTGCAACAAATAAAAGAATAAAATAATACATGTATATGCATATCTATCTAAATGGCGTATTCGGAATGAACAAGGTAATGTAATCCGATGGTATGAAGAATTCCGCGAATTAGATACTCCAAAGTCAGTCAGATAACTTAGATTGGTTTCGATCACTATCGACCCAGGTCATGACTACCCAATAGCATCACCTGGAAAAGTCTTGTAGTTACTTATTTCGGGACACCATGGACCACTCAAGCAGAGAATTGTTGGTTGAGACGTATCCAGGTTTATGTGATTTATGCAGTATTTCCTAGAGGAATTTGTCCAGGTACCTTTGAAAAGTTGTGGAGTCTTTTTCTACTTTAATTTCTTTCGGGATAGCATTTAAAAGAGTAGGACCATATATGTACATATTGTTTATATATAAGAGAAAGGTATTCTCTATATAGAATACACTTTGTCATGCTCAAGAGATTTGAACTTGAGCAGGTAGAGGAGTAAATGTAAGGACAAGTAAATTAGACAAGTCGATAGACAAAAAATATTCTTTTCTTTTCTACTCTAGGCACAAGGCCCGAACTTTTTAGGGAGGAAGCCAGTCGATTAGATCAACCTCAGTATACAACTGGTACTTAATTTATCAACCCCGGTGGAATTGGAACTCAGAATGTAAAGAGAGACGAAATACCGCCAAGTATTTCGTCCGGCGTGTGCTAACGTTTCTTATTTCTTTACTGCCCACAAGGGGCTAAACATAGAGGGGACAGACAAGGGATTAAGTCGATTACATCAACCCCAATGCGTAACTGGGACATTAATTTATCGACCCCGAAAGTATGAAAGGCAAAGTCGACCTCAGCGGAATTTGAACACAGAAGGTAAAGACAGAGCGTGATACCGCTAAGTATTTCGCCAGGCGTGCTAACGAGTGTACGTATTGCATCGAGTCCTTCCCTCAAGTTTGTTTCTAGTCATTAAGAACACATTATTGATATATATATAAATTGAGGGAATCGTGCAGGTAAAACTCCAGGGTACATATGTTTCCTAGCTAGCAGATGTCAGAAGTAATAATTATTTAACGTGAGGTACTACGCTGGATATTCATCAGGCTGTAGATAACTTTGTTATATGACGGCTACAGCTTATTGAACTTCGATACTGGAAACACCTAAAAATCTTCGACGTCAAGAAACAGTTATTGTTCCTCAAAGTTGTTTTTTTTTTATACTTATCCCGGACTGCTCGAGATTACTAACTTCCTACAACTAGATCCTGGATCTTACAAACACATATGAATGTAAATACTTATATACACAATCCCATATCAATATACAGGGTGTCCACAAGGTCTGGGTACATGGAGTAAATAAAATCATAACATAAACAATTAAATATAAGAAATAATAATTTCTTAAAGTATGTGTTAAACCCCATGTACCCAGACTTTGTAGACACCCTGTATACATACATACATACATACATACACACACATATATATATATATATATATATATACACACACACATATATATGTATATATATATATATATATGTATATGTATATATATACATATATATGTATATATACATATATATATATA
>NC_068991.1:67845884-67848384 GCF_001194135.2 Octopus bimaculoides
AGACATCCCACTTTTGAATACAAACCCTCAAATTGTACGATCAATATGAAATAGAATTTAAAATGTCTAACATGTGTTCTTCGATATGTTTTATATCAGTAGAAGATATTCCTGAAGTTTCCTCCAATATTTCGCCTGGTTTTCCATACCTAAAAAAGAAAAAAACAACAACAATAACAACAACAAAATCTGATGATAGTTAAGGTGAAAATAAGGATATTTATCGTGCAAGTTGTAAACTGTAAATATATGTTATGTAATTAAAATTTCTATTAATTCTTCAGGAATTATCAAAAAGGTTTTCAGTGCTCGTACATTTCCATGCAGCTGACAAGATCCCTGAGATCAGTGGAGAACCGACTTCAGGACACAACACAACAAGGAATATTGCAACGAATTAAAGAGAATTGTCATGTCTGGCCCTCTATCGTCTGTAACAGTTCCACCGCTGCTTAGTCCTCAATTACCTTCTTCAATTCCACAAAACTTCGGCTCTCAACCACGAAAACCACGGGATATCGCTGTCTGAATTAGCTATCTATTTATTTCAGGAAGGAAATAACTAGTTAATTTGTTTGGCTGAGGATAATAAAAATAATAATAATAATAATAATAATAATAATAATAATAATAATAATAATAATAATAGTAATAATAATAATAATAATAATAATAATAATAATAATGTCCTGCTTATTAGATGGGGAGAATAGATTTTTGAATGATAATCCTTCTCACAGCGGACGGAAGAATACAAACCACTCTAGATTAACAATCGTCACAAAACGTCCCGTGCTTGTGGGACCCCTGCGTTGCGTGTGTGAGAGCGATTGTGGCTGGCAATGATTAAACTGCCCTCGAGCGACGGACATTCTCAGAGCGAAGATCTTTCTACCCCATGCTGCAACTACGCGGCTGATTACTTTTAAGAGGAAGTTATATAAATATGAGATTCAGTTAACCGCCATTTAGGTAATTTTTTGTCATTCACCCTTACTGAAGTAGCAGGGTGTGAGGTGACTTTGCCTGGGTCAAGTATTACTGATCCAACTGTACGCTTCTATATCACTCTGTAAGAGCTCAACCGCCACCTGGTGAGCAATTCTCCAAGTATGCCAGACACGCTCCTACATCATGCTGCTGCTATAGTTGCAGCGCCCTCTCCCTCAGTCCGTTAAATAGTTAAAAGATGATTATTTTTACACGTCATTCTTTTTTTCTCACTTAAAAAAAAACAAAACAAAAACAAACAAACAAAAAACAACTCAGCCTTTGTCGATGAATTAAATTCTCGGTTAGCAGATTCGTCGAACAGGGTCTAGATTTAATTCTCGGCTGCATTGAGAAAGGGTATAACCACCACAACAAGTTTGTGCAATTTCAGACATAAAAATGGGTTTGTATTTCACTATTATTGCTATTATTGTAAATTCCTAGCGGAATGGTAAACTTATTGGGTTATTTCTGAAAACTTTATCCAAAAGAAACCTAAAAGCGTAACCTGTGCCGTGTCAGTATCAAAAGATAGTCGCTCATCTGCGACTCATTGAAAAGCGAAAGAAATTGGAATACGATGATTACTTAATGCACTTTATATACACACTTTATATACTTTATGCACAATTTTATAGACTTAATACACAACACTATCCCTCTTTCTCTCTCACTCTTCGCCTTACTCTCTTTTTCTCTCTAATTTTTTTCTTTCGCTCTTCCCCTTTCTCTTCAACTAATCACGTGAAAGAGTTACAAACATGTTTAGTAACGGAGAAAAAAGAACTTAGTTAAAAAAAATATTACACATTTCATACACAACATCTTCTCATCCTCTTCCTATCCCCCGTCTCCCCCTCCCCTATCTCCCCCTCCCTTATCTCCTCCTCCCCTATCGACCCATCTTCCCCTCGCCAACCCTCCCCTTTCAACTAATCATATGGAAGCGTTACGGACGGGCTAAGTAACGGAGTGACAAGTAGAACTATTTTAAGATTCTTGTACAGCTACTAGGTCGTTGATTCAACACGATGAATGCACATTGTATTATGATAACCGGAAAGTTCTGAGTGTTTTTAAGCTAAATCTTTTAACGCTTCACTGAACACACCTGAAACGTATCACAGATGAAACTTTGGGGTTGCTTGAAGTGGTAGTGTATCTCTTTCCTTGTCCCTGACTAAAAATAGATTTATCTTTCATTCCGGTTACAGCTTGCTTCCCAACCACATGGTTCAGGTTTCAGTCCCACAGCGTGACACCTTGGGCAAGTGCCTTCTACTATATCCTCGGGCCAACCAAAGCCTTGTGAGTAGATGTGGTAGACGGAAACTGAAAGAAGCCCGTCGTATATATGTATATGTATGAATGCATATATGTATTTGTGTGTCTGTGTTTGTTCCACCATCATTGCTTGACAACCGATGTTGGTGTGTTTACGTCCTCGTAACTTAGCGGTTCGGCAAAAGAAACCGATAGAATAAGTACAAGGCTTACAAAGTATAAG
>NC_068991.1:67853384-67855431 GCF_001194135.2 Octopus bimaculoides
TTCTTACAGCTTTGGTCGTCGAAATGCTTTGCTTTCCTTTGTTTAATAAAAAGTTATCCTCCTAATGATTTTGCGTTGATTTTGTTACACTAATATATGACAGCTATCATGCAGAAAATGCCAGCTTCCAAATCTTGTTTTCTGATTAGGTAAAATTGATTAAACTTTGAACCTCTTACTGAGAACGTTGTACTCCCCTCCCCTGATACCAATCGCAGTCACTACGCTACTACATTTCCCTGAGACTAATACTTTTTGCGCCCTTTTCATTTTATCATATTATTCCCCAACCCTACAAGGGGGCATATTATAGACTTTTATTGAAATCCAGTTAGCCTATTATTGAACTGGATGTTAGTGTAACATGTATGCAAAGTTTGGTGAATATTGGTCTGCTGGTTTAGGCAGTAAGGTGGCAACAGACAAAGGGACAAAATTGCCATATATATATATAGCACATAGCACTCCCTCTCTCCTTGACAAAGACGGAAGAGATCAATCAACCTTTCTAACACATACGGGCATTGCTCTCTACTTTAGAGCAACCTATTTTTTTTTTCGCTGGTGGAGCCCCAGCTTGGTCACAGCCTTAGGGTTGAAACATGTAAAAGAATAGAAGAATATATATAGTACTTGTTGCATGGGGGAAAGTGATAGCTCAATTTTTATCACTTTTTACCTTGTTGCTGCATCAAGTCTTTTTTTTTTTTCAAATATAGAGAAAACATTACACGAAGTCATTTTCCCAACACCCTCTTAAAACGATTTTGTTTGCTTTTTGTTGAAATTTAAGTAGGAAATCCTTAAGCATCTTCTAATTCGTTAGCTATTAGACATTGAAATCACATAGAACCCATATTATTAGGTTTCTATTCAACTCCAACGAAACGTAGATATTGATAGTTTGGGGACTGTCTCTAGTAGCACCGTCTGCAAAGACAGCTGTCCTACGTGAAAACATTTCGATGACAGACATTCCACTAGAATAACAATAGACCTTTAACCAATGTTAAAATCCATTGTAACAATAAACAATATGATTGTAGTGAACTCTATTAACCCACTTCGGAGCATAATGCCTTATCGCTTGAACTGCACTTTAAAACATTTGCTTTCTTTTGTCCTGTTAGTCACTACACAAATCACAGCTAAAATTGTTCGTTTCTTAACGGGTGGTTTACGGGTTTGGCCGAGATATAGTAGTTGTTATATTTTGAGAGGGGTTTATTTCGGTATTCTGTTTACTTGTTAAATATAAGGAGGGCTTTCTTAATTAGTTTACTGATTAAATAGTGATGTTGCTTGTTCTCATCCTGACGAGTGTTTCTCTTCTGATACACAATTATTTTGATTCCAGTTCTGGTGACGGCTCATGCATGTATTGGTCTGCTTGCGTTAGTAGTTTCTATGTATGTGTTTGCGTATTTGTATATGCCATGCATATGTGTGCTTTCATATGTTTCATGTGATGGTTGTACATACAAATGCATAAATTCGTTTAAGAGCGCATACTTTTTAAAGAACCCGCAAACATCGAACAAATAGCATTAAAGAGCGAGCGTTACATAGAATTGGTGTTTGCTCATTCGAGAAGGAAGATGGACAATGATTCAATCATTGAACAAGGGAAACAAAAAGACACACACAGCAATGTCATATCCTTTATGACTCAGATAAAGATTCACTCGGCAAACAAAAGCTAAATGCTGTTTGAATTTCAAGAACGATACGATCCGAAGTATGGCATCAGAAATATAATTACAACGAAGGAAGATAGATGAGAGATACCACTTAGAGGAATATTATCATGGTTACAGAAATAGAGAGACGATGTACAGTTATTAGATAGTAGCGAATAGGTATTGACTACAAAATGGCTGAATCAAAGTACCAAATATTTACTCGATAATCAAAAGTGGTTGATGTATAATATTCAAAACTGATGAGACAAATACGTGTCTTCATTGCAGAATAGTTCTCACACTCTCTCACACTCTCTCTCCCTCCCCCTCTCTCTCCACGTATATATATATATATATATATATAT
>NC_068991.1:67855905-67858425 GCF_001194135.2 Octopus bimaculoides
ATATATAGATATACATACGCACACACACACATACACACACGCACACACACACATATATATATATACGGTCCTAACGAGGTACCTCAATTTAAGTACCTAATTCAACTGAATCATATATATATATATGTAATAGTAGAGGGTACCACGGATAAATAGCTAGCTAGCTAGCTAGCTAGATGGATGGATAGATAGATAGATAGATAGATAGATAGATAGATAGATAGATAGATAGATAGAGTGACTAAGAATGATGATGAAGCAACGTCTGGCTCCTTGATTGCCAGTCTGTCATATAAATGTCTCACCAATTATGTATTGATACAGTGAGGTCAAAGGTGAAGATTGAAATGTCAAGGTGAGATTTGTCAGCATTTTAGTAGCAATATGATGACGGCTGTGAAGGCAGATCTAATTGCTGTCGTGGTTGTGTTGCAGTAGGGGTCCTGGGTCATATTGGTTACTATCGGAGTGGTAATTATAGTAGGGGGATTGTCTGCAGTGATGGTTGTAGTAGAGGGTTGTGATAGAGGTGTTGGTGTTGTGGCTGGTGTCTGCAGTGCGGATTGTAGTAGTAGTGGTGTATAAAGAGATGCTTGTTGTGTGTGGTAGTGGTAGTATTTGTAGTTGTAGTGTATGGTACTGCTGGTGGGTTCAGTAGTAGTAGTAATAGTAATAGTGTGAAGGCGCATGGCTCAGTGGTTAGAGAGTTGGGCTTACAATCATGAGGTAGTGAGTTCGATTCCCGGATCGGGCTGTGTGTTGTGTTCTTGAACAAGACACTTGACCTCTCCCTTTGCTTTACGTTGCTTCAGTTCACTCAGCTGTGGAAATTAGTTGCGCTGTCACTGGTGCCAAACTGTATCGACCCCTTTGCTTTTTTCCCTTGGATAACATCGGTGACATGGAGAGGGGAGGATGGTATGCATGGATGGCTACTGGACTTGTGCCTCGGAGGGGAATTTTCTATGTGCAATCCCATGGTCACATATCTTGGATTTACGTTAATGGTACGAGTGTTTGTGGTATACTCAAATACTTATACATTAATTTAATGAATATGTATTTCAATTGATCGAATAGCCGAATCCTCGTCGTCGAAATCGAATCCAAGTCCATTTACTTGACTTATACATGTGTGTGTGTGTGTGTGTGTGTGTGTGTGTGTGTGTGTGTGTGTGTGTGTGTGTGTGTGTGTGTGTGTGTGTGTGTGTGTGTGTGTGTGTGTGTGTGTGTGTTTGTGTATGTGTGTGTGTACGTATCTTTTTATTACACCACTGCGTAAGTAAATAAACTCAAGATAAGACTATCAGGTAGGAAAGTCACTACACGTGTCAGTAAAGAAGATACGTCAATCATTAAATGTTTATAAACGGTGATCAGGACAGAATGAACGACCGTTAAATCTATAATACAACAGTGGTTTTGTTGATGTGGTTATGAGAAAGAACTGCTGGAAGATAGGGGTGTTTCAGCTTAGCCAGATGTTAAGTCGTATCACAATATAGTAACACCTGTTGATATTAATGCGTTGTCGATATTTCTCCCTGCAACACACGTCTCTGCATATTTACTATGTAATTTATACTCTTCTAGACTTTTGCTCTTATATTTGTCTCAATCGATGGACTGCAGCTAAGCTGGGGGGCCCCGCCTTAGAGATTATTTTAGAGGTTATCATGTTGCCTTCAGAACTGTTTATTTTAAAGTTTGCTACTAATTTTGTCGATTTTCTTTTGTTTATTTTAATTATTCATTCTTCTTTGATACACTAAATTTACGGACGTAAATATACAGCACCATTTTTAAGCGACGTCACTGTATAAAACAGCAAAAAACAATCAGAAATACACAATCTATGTCAAACATGGGGCTGTATCATTCGAATACAGTGAACTTCCAGATTGCCGACAGCCATTTCAAGAGAAGGCAGACGGTAGGTCCAAACCGTAGAAGCGAGTTAAATACGTGGAGATGAATACTCTGTTCCACAGAATAACAGAAGTATGCTTCACATTTCAAACTCGTAACTATAGATAGAGACATAAGTTAGAACATACAATGATGAGTCTTAATACGAAAATTTTTGATGATAAAGCATTTAATCGTTTTTTTTCTATTCCAGCAACACCGTTTCGTCAACTTCGCTGTTAGGGTTTTCTTTATTCTTTATAGTTATTAGTTTCATGTAGTTGCATATCTACTGCCTACGCCATACTTAATAGCACTGTCCTACAATCTAGAATATACGCATGAACATATTTGTGAGTGTCTGTGTATGTATGCTTACGTGTCTTTATATATATATATCTTCCTATAAAATATTAGACTTCTTCCAAGAATCAAAGGTCTTTCGCCAGAGTTTGGACAGCAGTATTACATGCTGCACTTTACAATTTCTGAGATACCGCACTCATGTAGCAAAATTACAGGTGTCAGTATTGGTGGTGCTCTTATTATCAATGACAGGTATAATATCTAACAGTAATTCTGCGTACTTACATATATATATATATATATATA
>NC_068991.1:67859071-67859937 GCF_001194135.2 Octopus bimaculoides
CTACTCCGCGTTTCGAAGGTAAAGACAAGACGCGACTTCGTTAAAACAGTCCTTCCCGCAAAGCAAATTAAATAGAATTTGGGATTTTTTTGCGGTGGGCGAAAGTGTTAATAAAAACAGGACAGTGAGAACAAGACTGTAAAAACAAACGGTGAGGGCTGTTATCCTTTTTCAAGTAAGTTTTATCTATCTATCTATCTATCTATCTATCTATCTATCTATCTATCTATCTATCTATCTATCTATCTATCTATCTGTCTGTCTCTATATATATGCACCCACACAATCCGGTTTAAATGACACTAATTTGTCTCTGCTTTGTCGTTGAGGCATCACACGCTGAACTTGTCAAGATATCAGTATAAATCTATACCATTCATATACAAGGTTATGAAAAGAAAAAAAAAAAGGGAAGACCTCAAAGGAAAACGACATATTCACATACTCTGACGACATACTTTGACATCATAAACACACACTCTCTCATACTTCCACACATATATATATGTATTCACTTGTGTAGTTAAAATTGATTATAAATATACAATAGTGTATAAACTATACAACTCATTAGAATAACATTTAGAAGGCGTAACTTTCCAGCCTGATTACTAAGTTCACCACAGATTTATGCACAGACATCGACATACATAGACAGAAAAAGAACAGCACAAATACAAGCATATAGAGCCGATTAGAGAGGGTGGCAACTATCTTATTCATGAGGAAAAATGTGAGAATATATTTAAAGAAAAAAAATTACGTATTGGCAGACGCTTTTCTTTAAAAAATTTGGGCGGTAGGTATAGTTGTGTAAGTGTATATTTGTGTGTGTTTATGTGCGTGCGGGCGCGAGCATATGTGTG
>NC_068991.1:67862301-67866603 GCF_001194135.2 Octopus bimaculoides
TATATATATATATATATATACGTATGCATGTATATGTATTTATATCTATCTATCTATCTATCTATCTATCTATCTATGTCTGTGTGTGTGTGTGTGTGTGTGTGTGTGTGTGTGTACTCATGTCGATATATAAATATAGGTGTGTATATATGAATAAATAAACGTAAATCTATAACTATTTGTCTATGTATCTATCTGTCTGTCTGACTGTCTGTCTGTGTGTCTGTATGTATGTATGTATGTATGTAATTATGTATGTATATGTGTATACATTCGTATATGTACATATAAATAAGTACACACACATATATATATATATATATATATTTCACAGAAACATTGTCGTCATAGCTGAAATGAAGTGAAAAACAAATACTGTAGGCTTGCTGAAGTGAGGCGTGGAACGCGAAGAGCATATTTATTTATCATGTAAATACGCACACGCAGACACCGCACACACACACACACACACATGGCTAGTCTGTCTGTGTGCCTGTCTGTTCGGCTGGCTGACTGTGTCGTGTGTATACGCATGTGTAATGACCTGAAGTCGAAGCGCTATGGCCCAGTGGTTAGGGCAGCGGACTCGCGGTCATAGGATCGCGGTTTCGACTCCCAGATCAGGCGTTGTGAGTGTTTACTGAGCGAAAACACCTAAAGCTCCACCAGGCTCTGGCAGGGGATGGTGGCGAACCCTGCTGTACTCTTTCACCACAACTTTCTCTCACTCTTACTTCCTGTTTCTGTTGTGCCTGTAATTCAAAGGGTCAGCCTTGTCACACTGTGTCACGCTGAATATCCCCGAGAACTACGTTAAGGGTACACGTGTCTGTGGAGTGCTCAGCCACTTGCACGTTAATTTCACGAGCAGGCTGTTCCGTTGATCGGATCAACTGGAACCCTCGACGTCGTAAGCGACGGAGTGCCAACAACAACAACAATGACCTGGAGCAATCGAATATATTTAAAAAGAAAAAGACTCTTTTGTCGTGAATACACGTAGTCGAGTGGTTGAATTATAACATTTACGATTTAAAATCGTGGTTTCGTCTCCCGAACCGGGCTGTGTTGTATTCTTGAGAACAAACATACGTTTATTTCACGTTGCTTCAGTTCAGTCGGCTGTAAATGCGCTCCAGCAGGATCTGGGAAGTAAAACCTTCCGACGGTCCGGTGTCCCGTTTTGGGAATGAGAGTCGCATTACATAATAATCTTCAATTGACAGACCTCTTTTGCCGTTGTGATATTAGTAATTTAAGAAAAATATGACCAAAGATGTTTTTGTCAAACATTCTGTTTAAGCTCCTCTAAAAGACCCATTTCAGTGACGTGGTGGCGCTGAATGGTTCTAATTTCTTACGTAACCTCACATTTTGCAGGAGTAACATAGTCATTGTCTTGCCCCTGGTACATTACATGCATTTCGTTCGTCGGTTAAAATTAGGCAAGAACCATTTATTAATAAGCAGTTCCTACGTAATTATAATGTACAAAAACACAACCGATCTTCCTGTTTTCCTTCTCAACGATATTCTGAATCTTAGCTCTACTGACTTTAATCCAATGCAATTTTTTTCATATTTAAGTGAAATAACCAATTTGTTTTACGCTTTATATTTCTCTCATCAATCATGATTAAATGACTGCTAGTGCTGTTATATAACACTTGTTACATAATACGCATGACTAAATCATTGTCATCCATGTCTATAAATTGATGTTTGGTTGGTCACCTGCAAGTTGATGAAACAATTGTAAACCATGGAATAAAAGTATTGCCATATACTTTACTTTCCACTTATATATATGCGTAGATATTGCTATGTGATTAAGAAGCGGCATTTTAGTCAAGTGTCTTCTACTTATATTATGTCTGGATTTCTACCGATTTATGAAAGACTACTATGGATTATCTTCCTGATTTCTGCCTAATTATATTTACATGCACGTTTGTGTAACTTATATATAAACAGTTTGGTGCCATAAACAGCTAGTTGTCCAAATTTTATTACATCTTACATATGTTTGACGTGTGTATGGGTGCAACAAGATATTTATACTCCACACAGTATATCATTATAAATTTTATGGAGGCATTTTTCAGCGAAGTACTCAAAAGATTTTCATGTAAATTATGAATAATTTAAAGTAATAGCATTATGTCTATACAGAGAAGGAATAAAAGAAAAGACCCAACTTTTAACACAATTCTGATAAAAAGGAGGCATACGTGATCTTACCTCAAAGGTAGAATGCTTCGATTTGAAAATTTATAATTTATCAAGAAAGAAGAAAAGGAACCATGTGACCAGCAGTATAAAGTAGGATAAAACAGTATAATACTGCCCGGAATCGACTAATGTACACAAACATGAGTACATTTTATATCTATCTCCCTGTCTATCTATCGATTTAACGATTTACGAGCTGGTTATCTATATATTTCTGTTGTTGTCTGATTATCGATTTGTCTGTCGGCTTATCTTTCTACCTTTCTGCGTCGCTGTCAGTCAGTCTATCTATCTATCTATCTATCTATCTATCTATCTATCTATCTATCTATCTATTCGTGTAAAATCATGTTGAGCACGTTCGAGTGTATTCGAATGTGATGAGACCTTTCTCTGGACGAACATTCTCCAGAAAATAATTTCATTTGACCGTAGTACTCATACGTCCCTGAGTCGTTCCGCTTTGTCAGCTACCAACTCAGTTGTTCACAGCTCGGTAAATATAGAATTATCATTACTGAATGTTTACTGAGGTGCGTACTATTCAGTCAAGCTAGAATATACACACATGCACACATATGTATATATATTTTTACCCCTTTTGTCATTTCCTCTGTCATTGCACTGAGGCCATGCTGGCACACTGCCTGGTACAGGAACGTAAACAAACCAGTGCCGGTTGTCAAGCGGTATACACACTGCTTAAGGCATTGTAATTCTTATACATCACCCGTTCTTCATTTTCTCTTTGATTGTTTTCATTTATGCTTATTTGTATTTATGTACATCCAGCGAACCTTATTCAATTATTAATTATATCCATTATTTCTCCCCACTATACTAATAAAAATCCATATTTGTCCTTTGGTTCATCGTTAATACAATTACATTGGTATGTTTTTGAATAGTTTAGTCGAAATCATATCCTTAGAATACACCAAATTGCTTTTAAATGCATCTATTTTTAGTAAGAAATGTTGGTTAGTTTTAATAACATTTATCCTAATTTCTATAATATTCCAAATAAATTCTGTTCAACAGCTAAATCGATAGCGAAAAGGTCTTCAGCAGAAGTGTAATTCATATACTATAATGTACGAATAGAACATAGATAATTTCATGCGATTAGAATTGCGAATTATTATTGACGATGAAACGGCCATAGTTTTCTGACAATTCTATGGCAATTGTTATTAAGCAGAAGAAAACTCGCCACCTGCAAAAACCAGTGGAGCAGAAACCAATCAAAAATTGTTTTGAAATTAACCGAAGCATATATTAGAGAGTTCGTATGATGCAGTTTTGTATCAGAGCATCGCAGATTCTTAAAGATTTGTTTAATTACCCAATGGAAAATTCCTAAGAATTTCCTTTATTCTCTTTGGAACTGAATAGTTCTTAAAACAGTCTTTCATCCTATTTCGAGAAAATATTTTTCAAATATTTTCGATAACAATTTAAAGGGGAAAAAATGAAAATAATTGAGCCGTCACTAAGAATATAACCACTTGCTCTTTTCTTGTTTATGAGCATTCAGCCTCCTTCACGATATTATTATTATTATTATTATTATTATTATTATTATTATTATTATTATTATTATTATTATTATTATTAATATTATTATTGTTATTATTATTAAGGCAGCGAGCTGGCAGAATCGTTAGCGCGCCAAACTAAATGCTTAGAATTCAAATGCTTAGAGTTCAAATTACGCCGAGGTCGGCTTTGCCTTTCATCCTTTCGGGGTCGATAAATTAAATACCAGTGAAACACTGGGGGTCGATGTGATCGACTTATCCCCTCCCGCAAAATTACAATCCTAGTGGCAAAATTTGGAGTCATCATTATTATTGTATCCCTTTCCCCCAAATTTCCGGCCTTGTGCCTATAGTAGAAAGGATTATCATCATCACCATTATTATCATTATTATTATTATTATTATTATTATTGTTATTATTATTAAGGCGGTGAGCTGGCAGAATCGCTATCGCTCCGGACACAATACTTAGCAGCAGTTCAAATACCCTCGAGGTTGACTTTGCCTTTCATCCTTTCAAAGTAGATAA
>NC_068991.1:67870640-67875135 GCF_001194135.2 Octopus bimaculoides
TATATATATATACATATACACACATATATATATTTTTATTTTATTTCTACAACTAAAAATGACACACAAGTTTTATTTTCTTCTATGTTTAGTCGTAATTTAATCAGGAATAACCAAGCTACAAGAGTCGAGAGTGGAGAGTAGAGAAAAAAAAAAACCTTTAAAAACAAAAACAAAAATACAATCCAAATAATAATAATAATAATAATAATAATAATAATAATAATAATAATAGTAATGGAATCGATAAACATATATAGAATTAAAATAGTCAGTCGAATGTAGAGATTGGTGAATAAAGACAGGAATAAATAGAATATAGAGAATGAAGTTGGAATGAAAAAAAGAAAAAAATTGAAGAAAAGTCAGCAACGCTTGACATTTTTCTAATTGTTTCGGCTAATATATTTTTATGCAACTTTTTTTAATGTTTCCTGGGCTATGTGGTGATGGTTGAGTTGATAGCATAACAGGCCTTCAAGCGCAAGGAATCGTAGTTCCTACTTTGTCCTAGGTACTCAATTATATCCGTCACTAACTTAACTATTTTGTCGTAACAGTATTTTTTTTTTAATGTTATAACCAATTTTGATTCAACGCGTGTACATATCAAAATAATTCATTTTAATATACACACGCGGCCTCAAAGTTTGTGGGAAGGAGATAGTCGATTACATCGACCTTAGTACTCGGTTGGTACTTATTTTATTGACTGCGAAAGAATGAAAGCCAAAGTCAAACTCATTGGAATTTGAACTCAGAACGTGAAGTTGGGGAGGGAGCCAGTCAATTAGATCGACTTCAGTACGCAACTGGTACTCAATTTATCGACCCTGAAAGGAGGAAAGGCAAAAATCAACCTCGGCGGAATTTGAACTCAGAACGTAAAGACAAACGAATTACCGTTAAGCATTTCACCCGGCGTGTTAACGTTTTTGCCTGCTCACCACCTTACCGCTATATATTTTTGTCTGACGTTAATAGCCGAATCCACCTAACGAGTTATATAATTCACGCTTGTAAACTGTCCAAGTTTTGATTCGTTGTCATAGCAGTCTTCAGTTAAATTCCTTAAATGGAAAATGCTACATACTTTGCACCAGCACCCTATGCAGCGAGATGTTTTTTCGCAACCTTTTAACGTTAGGAAACCCTAGAATATGTACCGTTCCCGTGGCTCCGTCTCAGTAGACTTTCCGATACAAATCAGTGTGAGATTAAATATACATTAGATAATCAACTTAGATATCAGGACAAATCCACTGAAGACATCATGGTTGTGTAACTTGACTCTTAAACTACCATTATTGCTACTACATCTATAAATATTCTTCTTGTTTACATTCTGTTGGATGAAAAGTCATAAAATGGTGACCGTGTATCCAGCATTCTTAGAAAGAAAAGTAAAAGTTCTTTTGAAATCTTAATTTGTCCGATGTCCCAGATATACTATCAGGCCATTGAGAATGAAATGTCCGATTTTGAACTGAAAGTTCTCAACTAAAGTCAATGCAGTTAATTAAGGTATGCACCTAAATTATCAACATAATTTTGCCATTTTATCGGTAGCTCATTTATGCCGGCAGCGAAGAATTCTGGGGAGCAACAAGTGATGAAATTACGAAAGGCTGTTTTTGCATCTTTTTCAGTTTTGAAGTATTTTCCTTGCAAAAAGTTATCTAATGCCTGGAAAACATGATAGTCAGTTGGTGCAAGGTCTGGTGAATATGGTGGATGACAGAGTACTTCTAAGTTCAGTTCCTGATAGGAGTGTGTGTTTCAGCCTAAGCATGTTCTCGCCACTGTCCAATGGGCTTCTGTATGCCTGTTGTTCTTTTTAGCCCCGGGCCAAACCTAATTGAGTCTGCTTGTCTCTGCATTTTTCATTCTCTCTTTCTCTCTCGCTATCTATCTATCTATCTATCTATCTATCTATCTATCTATCTATCTATCTATCTATCCATCTACTTAGTGCCCGTAAATATATGTATATTGTGTGTATAAATATATGTATGTATATGTATAAATATGTATGTATGCGTGTACATATGTGTGCGAGTGTATATTTGTGTGAATTTATATATATATATGTATATAAATGTGTGTGTGTTTGCATATGTACGTGTGCATGTGTGTACCTATACATATATATATATATATATATGTGTGTGTGTATGTGTGTGTGTGTGTGTGTGTGTGTGCTTGTGTGCGTATATATCTATGTACAAAAAAAAAACTGAAACGATACTCAAGGAATGGGCGCCCCATGGATATTACTAATCCCATCAACTGTTCAATTTGTAAGTGAATTTGTCTTTCTTATGCCAGTCTCGTTAGCCACTCAAAGCTGCACGAACCAAATTAATAATAAATCATGAAACTTGAGAGAAAAATATATCCGCAATCATTTCATGTCTTTTTTCGTGTTGGCCTCAAGAAATACCTGTCAGTAAACACTGATTATTCACATGATCTTGCATTGCATTTAACTGTGAAGAGACATTTTAAAATTGTTTTGGTAAAAGGTGACTATTCAGCCGTTGGTCTTCAAAGTCATCCGTGTTTGGGAGCTCATTAGCAAGCGATATTGAGCTGAGTTTCATGATACACACACACATTCACACAGACGCATGCACACTCGCAAATATATAGTTAATACATAAAGTATAGCCATGCATTTTAAATTAGTTCTTCCTAAATTTTGTTCATTAGTTTCCGGTGAGCCATAGACGAAACAGAATATACTTTGTCGGGCTAACGATTATGGATTAAATACTTTTATTCAGCGGCTTTTAAAAATCAGCTAGCAATTCTTTTTCTCTCTTTTTACTCTTTTCTCTTTTTACTCTTTTACTTGTTTCAGTCATTTGACTGCGACCATGCTGGAGCACCGCCTTTAGTCGAGGAAATCGACCCCAGGACTTATTCTTTGTAAGCTAAGTACTTATTCTATCGGGTCTCTTTTGCTGAACCGCTAAGTTACGGGGACGTAAACACACCAGCATCGGTTGTGAAACGATGTTTGGATGACACAGACACTGAAACATATATACAAGCATACATACATATATATACATATATACGACGGGCTTCTTTCAGTTTCCGTCTACCAAATCCACTCACAAGGCTTTGGTCGGCCCGAAGCTACAGTAGAAGACACTTGCCCACGGTGCCACGCACTGGGACTGAACCCGGAACCATGTGGTTGATAAGCAAGCTACTTACCACACAGCCACTCCTGCGCCTGAAGAAAGGGTCTTAACAGTGAAATGCCGAAATATTAGACAGTAGTACTAACCCTCCATTTGTTTTTATTAACCAGTAACATGCATCATTCTTCATAAGAATTTGGAAGCTTCGAGAACGTGAAATAATTATTTTAAGCAACGGTGAATCTCGGAGCAAATACATACATATGAAGACACACACACACATGTATATATACTGTACCTCTCTGTCTCTCTCTATATATGTGTTTGTGCTTGTGTGGGTGTATTATTATATAAGTGTTGCATAAGTATATGTAACACTATGTGTGTCTGTTATATAATCGAATTTCGTTGTGCCTGTATATATAATGTATAAACGTACGTATACACATATACACACACATAATAGTGTGTAAATACTGGGTTTTTAAAAAGCGTTTGGTAGAACATTTAGAAGGCTACACGTCAGATATATTACACAGTACATAGATAAATGTAGTCTATAGATTAACGTCAGAGTAGGCTGTACAGTTAGGGTTTCTATAAGACAAATATTGAATCACTGATAAGGCACAACTTGTCGATAGGTAGTCGGACCTATGATTTTACATGCTCACATAAAAGGACTAGGAAGAGTGGATCTTAAATATATCACATAAACAAAACATGGAATATGTGCCTGAATGCGCACATACACACATATGTTTATGAGTACTGCCTGTATATGTATATAAATATATAAATGTGTGTATATATATATCTATATCTATCTATCTATCTATCTATCTATCTATCTATCTATCTATCTATCTATCTATATAAATGTAAGCATATATGCATGTATAAATAATTATATTTATAAATAATTATAATGCATATTTACATATGCATATATGAATAAATGAATGCATATTATAACTGAATGTATATGTGTATACATGTATATATGTATATATATATGTATATATGTGTATATAAATGTCTATATGTATGAAAATATATATATGTATGCATATATATATATATATATATATATATATATATATATATATATATATATATATATATATATATATATATATATATATATATATATATATATATATATATAAAGTGTAGTATATTGCCACTTATTGACATCTCCTCCAATTGACATTGCTTGTTTTCACCTTTTCGATATCAGTGAAGAATTTCACTGGAAAAGAAGATATAAGATTGCCAGGTTTTTGTCTCTCTCACCAAGGTCAGCAGCTATCGAACGCCGACGAAGGGAAATAACCCTGAAA
>NC_068991.1:67875788-67876438 GCF_001194135.2 Octopus bimaculoides
TATATATATATATATATATATATGTATGTATGTATATACAACTATACACATCGCATTTACAAATATGTATGTCTGCATAAAGATGTGTATGTGCATTTGTGTGTGTGTGTGTGTGTGCGTGTGTGTGTGTCTGTGTGCGGGTGCGGGTGCGAGCGCGTTTGTGCTATTGGTAATTGTTGCTGATTCCACCGTAATCTGATACACAGCTCCGCGCGGCGATCAATCATTTTTCAATATTTAAATCTCGTCTCTGATTTAACTTTAATAGAACAAACTTTTCTAATTACTCATTCTCATGTACTTGATATGTGGCTGTTCGTATGTGTGATTGCATTCATACGTACTTGCAGGACGAACATTCATATTTGCATACATACATACATACATACATATGTATATATAAGAAGACACATATACAAGGACAAACACACACATACACAGATATGTATATAGAATGTGTCTCTATATATATGTGTGTGTGTGTATATGTGTGTGTGTGTGTGTGTGTTTGTGCATGTGTGAGTGTATTAAATATGTGTTGCATGGGTATTTGTAACGCTGTGTGTCAGTTATATAATCGAGTTGCTTTCTGCTCCAATGTATGACACCCAAAATAATTAAATTTAGTTAAATACGTATATATATATATA
>NC_068991.1:67877506-67878039 GCF_001194135.2 Octopus bimaculoides
TATATATGTGTATGTATATATATATATATATATATATATATATATATACATACACACACACACACACACACACATATATATATATATATATATATAATATACATGTGTATTTCTGTGTAAGTGTATGTAGTATAGATGTACGTATACACATATACACATACACACACATTCACACACACAAACTCATACACACACACACACATACACATACACACACACACACAGATATATATATATATTATATAATGCGTAGTTATGAGTGAGTAGATTTGGTATGTTTGTGTGTGTGTTTATACATATTGCAAAGCATACATACGCACACAGACTTACACACATACATATACACGTTCAAGCTTACATATCGTTCACATACATACATATACATATGTGTCTATATGCGTGCGTACGTGTGTATATGTGTATGCATGTGTACAGGCGTGTATGTACGTATATATGTGTGTATGTGTATATGTGCATATGTAGGTATATATATATATATATATATATATATATATATATATATATATATATAT
>NC_068991.1:67878179-67879547 GCF_001194135.2 Octopus bimaculoides
TATATATATATATATATATATATATATATATATATATGCATGCATATATGCATGTATGCTTGTGTGTATATTTGTGTGTGATTATGTATGTCTATAAAAAGCCTTCTTCCTGTATGCTTCAAAGCTTCGTGCAATGTTGAAACAAGACAGTGGACCACATACCACATCCATGTTGTCTGCTACATATCAAATTCTCTGTAATTCAGATAAGAAAATTACCAAAATTATCTATTACATTTTCAATTTATCTCTCCCTGCCTATTCCTATTCTACACTATTTTCTTTAATTAGATCTGAAATATCGATCGCCTTCTAAATTTCCATCAATGTTTTACTTCTCAAGATTTTCGTCTTGGCTGTTTGCTTAATTATATTTATTTCGTTTCGTTATTCACGTTATTTGTTTTACTATTACCGTCAGTGTTTGATTGAAATCAACATTAAATATATTAATGTCGCGAACCATTATCAAAATGTTTCGTGTGAAGTGTTGGTAGCATTTGTTAACTCACCTTTCATCCGTTTCAAAGTCACAATATAGGACCAGTTAGATACTTATATATATATACCCAGGCCTATTCCCCATTTTCTTAGGAGAGGGTGTCCAGAACATGACACACATCAGGCATTCCATTTATTTCCCAGCTCAAAAGAGCAAGCCCCGTTCTATGCTCGGGTCAAGGCGTAAGACGCAACCACCAATATCAGCAGCGGGGCCCCAAGGGCATTTTCTGGTTTACCCCAGCCGCATCACGCTTGTTCTGTACCCTTTGAGAAACATCAAAATTCACTCATCCGTCCACAAACACTCTCTTAGCTTTCCTATCATTTATAAACTCTCTTGCCTCTCTCGCTCGAGTATCCCTAACCACCAAAGCTTTCCTCACTCCATCCATCTACTCAAACCGAGGTCTACCTCTGGTTCTGCTGCCTACCACTTCAGCCTCTATCGCCTTCCTTACCATCCGCTCCTCACCTATCCTCTCCATGTGGCCAAGCCACCTCAACATTCGTCTATCGAATATGGTTGTTAGTTTTTTCTCTCATTCCTGCTCGCCAAACATTTAACCATTATATAATATTTATTAGCCTTCATCCTCCTTCATTGTTGATGTCTATATTTCATTAATGTTGCGGAAAATATAGGCCAAAGTTTTTGTTATTTAGTCACGTATTGGAGACTTGACGTTGGCCGGTTGAACTAATCGACCCCGAGACTTATTCTTTGTAAGCCTAGTACTTATTCTATCAGTCTCTTTTTCCGAACCACTAAGTTACGGGGACGTAAACACACCAACATCGGTGTTCAAGCGATTATGGTGGGTGGGGGGGAACTCTCAGACACACAAACACACATGTATATATATA
>NC_068991.1:67880042-67881670 GCF_001194135.2 Octopus bimaculoides
TATATATATACAGATGAGAGAACAAACGCAAGCAAGTGGAACTCAACACATTTGGGAGGAGTTACATTTATCATTATTTAAAACAGGTTTATTCCCTCCCATGTAACTGAAAATTTTGTAGGCTCGTTAAAGGAACCCGCATTGTCATTTTTCCCGGCATGTTAACGATTCTGCTAAATAATAATTCCTTTTAAGTACGAAATAACCCGGTTATGGAAAACGATGGTGATGATGTTAGTATCAACTATTGTTGGGTTCTTGAGGACAGTATCAGAAGACATGAAAAAGGAATATAAAAGAAATGCAGAGAGAGAGGGGGGGGAGAACCAAATGCAGTACATGACTGATATTATAGTAATCGAACCGAAAAAGACGACAGGCAAACTTGATCTTGGTGGGCAAAAATTGAACTCAGAACGTAGAGAGCCGCAATATCTACTGCAAAGGAACTACCTCTAGGCATGTGCCTGTAGATTAGAGAACAACAGCTGGATGCGGCTTTATGACCTTCATGATGAAGGCTGGAGGGTATGGGTTAATTCTGCAAGGTGGGTCCCTCGCCTTTTGACTCCTGAACTGAAATGCACCAAGTGCACTTTATCCACGAGCAATCTGGAACTGTCTGACGCCGATGAAGAGAATTTTCCTCCTTGTTTCATTACTATGGACGAAAGTTGGGTGCATCAGTACCAGCCTGAAACCAAAGAACAATCAAAGCAGTGGAAGCACACATCTTCTCCTACCCCAAAGAAGGCCAGAGTCATTCCTTCAGCTGGCAAGGTCATGGCGTCAGTTTTTTTGGGGATTCTCAAGGTGTCTTGCTGATCGATTACCTTGAAAAGGGTCACACAATAACAGGGCTGTATTATTCTCAGCTAATGAAACGCCTCTGGGAAGCAATCAAAGAAAAAAGGCCGGGAATGCTCACCAGCCCACGCCTCAGTGGTTGCCATGGTAACAATTCGTGATTGTGGATACGCACTTGTTCCCCATCTGCCTTATTCGCCAGACTTAGCCCCCTCTGACTTTCATCTATTTCCAAAAATGAAAAAAGCCCTGGCTGGTCACCATTTTGCCAGTGACAATGACGTCATGGACGCTGTAGGAAGTTTCTTGGAGTCCCAAACAAAAGAGTTCTTCTACGCCGAGATAATGGCGCTTCAGCACCGCTGGAGAAACTGTTCAGCCATCGAGGGGGACTATGTTGAAAAATAAATCATCTGAAGTGTTGCACTTTATTTTATTTTCTCGACGCTCAAGACTTTTCATACACCCCTCGCATGCATGTGCATAAATATATATATATTTATATGCATGTGTATATGTGTGTGTGTGTGTGTGTGTGTGTGTGTGTGTGTGTGTGTGTGTGTATGTTTAAATGTATATATGCATTTATATATTTTTTCCCTGTAAAAACAACACGGGCGCGCGCACACATACACATACGCATACACACACACACACACACACACACACACACTCGCATATGAATAAATAGGTATCTAGATATATTGATTGATAGATTGACACATAGATAGATAAATAGATAGATAGATAGATAGATAGATAGATACATTTCTTTTATTAGCCACACAGGGCTCAACGAAGATGGGACAAATACAATGTAG
>NC_068991.1:67883373-67885666 GCF_001194135.2 Octopus bimaculoides
TGACGGACCGAACGTGCAATGTCGAAGGGTCTTGATAGATGCCCATTGACGCGAACTACCGAACGGATGCCTCTGTACAAGGCAGCCATCCAGCCGCGGAAAATGGGACCGAAGCCGGCTGCTATGAGGACAGCCTCCAAGTATTGATGGTCTACCCTATCGAAAGCTTTCGATTGATCTAAATTGATCAGGGCCCCACCCATGCCAGGTTCCTTAACTACCCTCTCTATGATGTAGCGCATCAGATGGAGGTTGTCATGGATGCTCCTGCCCGGCACCGCGCACGTTTGCGCCTTGCCGGATAGATAGATAGATAGGTAGGTAGATAGATAGATAGATAGATAGACAGACGGACTGACAGACACGTAAATAGATACATAGATAGATAAATAGATAGATAAATAGATAGATAGATAGATAGATAGATAGATAGATAGATAGATAGATAGATAGATAGATAGATAGATGCAGTTACACATAAAATATACATCGGTTAATAATAAACAATTGTTTAAAATCCATTGTTTATTTTCCGTCAGTAATATCCTCAACGTAAACGAAAGTGAAACAGAAATAATCAAAAAACAAAATGAAACGCAAAAAGTAAACTGAAATAAATAAATAAATAAATAATAAATAATAAAACAAAATTAATAAAACAATATCTTGTTATGAATGAAAAGCGTTGCACTTGCGCACCGTCGTTCTAATCGTTTCTCCTCACCATCTCATGTTAATACAAAAGATAGGAGAGAGAACTCAGACATCAAACTATCAATCACCATCGGGGAATAATAATGATGATAATAATAATAATAATAATAATAATAATAATAATAATAATAATAATGATAATAATAAAAAGTAAGCAGCATCTTGTAAGTGGGAATAAATATCAATGGCTGCCACCGAGGCTGTCACTTATAGGCCTATGATCATGGATCGTTTGATCTAGTGATATAGTTAAAACGGCTCTGATTCTTTACATGTTGATGGATGTGTGTGCGCACGCGCGTGTTTTCACGTCTATCTATCTATCTATCTATCTATCTATCTATCTATCTATCTATCTATCTATTGTCTGTGGGAGCACAATAAACATACTTATGTATGTATGCATATTTATCTGTAAACGTGTGTGTATATATATATATATATATATGTAAGGGCGAATATATGCCTCCACAGGTGTATGCAAATTGTCTACATACATGTTTATACATATGTATACAAACGCATATAAAAATACATTATATACGCTTCATGCATGTATATATGTACATACATGAATATATAGTTACATATATGTGTATCATACGTATATAAGTGACTATAAACACACACACACATATATATATATATATATATATATGTGTGTGTGTGTGCGTCAGATACGTGTATATGCGTTATACATAAATATATATATATGTGCCTGCAAAAGTATGTTTATATTATTCGCGCGCGCACGTGTGTGTGTGTGTGTGTTTATCTATCTATATGCATGTTCCTAGAGGTATACTTGTCTGTATGTATGTTTGTGTATGTATGTATGTGTATGTATATGCATGTATGTGTATGTATATGCATGTATGTGTATGTATGTATGTTTGTGTATGTATTCACACACACACACACACTCTCTCTCTCTCTCTCTCTCTCTCACACACATACACACACACACACACGTATACACACCACACACGCGCACACATGATTTATGTTGAGCAGTGGAAGTGTGTTGGTGTATTCTATTTGATATATTGTTGATCAACAACTGCTCAGAAATGATTTCACAACTGACATATTTTATTGCAGCTCTCTCACTCTCTCTCTCTCTCTCTCTCTCTCTCTCTCTCTCTCTCACACACACACACACACATACACACACACATTTACATACAAACAATCTTTCTCTCTCACTTTCTCTCTCTTTTCCTCTCGCTTTTTTTAAATACATACAGGCTACATATTCCGCTCGCATATACGCACACATATACACTTATATGAATGGGAAATACATATTCATATATCTTTACATAAAAATACATCTGCATAATACATACTGTACTGTCTGCCTGTCTCCCGCAATACATAAGTATACATTATTCGTGCACACACACACATACATACACACACACGAACACACACACACACACAAACACACACATGTGTACGTGCTTATATTTATGCATACATTCGTAGCGTATTGGTCAATAACGTATGTAAAAGTAGGTGTAGACATATTTCGTATGTGTGTGTGTGTGTGCGTGTATACATACTTTCATATATATAT
>NC_068991.1:67885956-67892309 GCF_001194135.2 Octopus bimaculoides
ATATATATATATATATATATATATATATATATATATATATATATATATATATATATACATATACACATATAATATATGTAAAGCGCGCACTTTTAGTAAACAGCTTGAATAGACTATAGATTCGAATTTCAGTAAACAAGTTTAGTAAACAAGATTTTTCTGTAAACAACAATATAATCTAGTAAAGATGGAAATGTTACAGACAGCAGCAGCCGCAGCAGCGACAGCAGCAACATCAGTAGTAGTAGTAGTAGTAGTAGTAGTAGTAGTAGTAGTAGTAGTAGACTACTTTAACATGAATAATATAGATGTAACTTTTATCGTACTCATGTTTGGAAAAGGAATTCAAATGCTCTGGGAACGCTAGGCTGGAACAAAAATACCGCAATTGGTAAACCATTCGTTGGAGCAAATATGGCTGTGTTACCAAAATGGCTACTCCTCAATAACGTTGCTCCACTGTTTTGATGGGAAACATTTCACGTCGCCTTCTCTAGAATGGTCTGTTACTGTAGTCTCAGTTTGACTAGTGACTTCAGAGTGAAAATTGGCTAACGGAAGCCCATTTCAGTGAGTGTGGTTGGTAAAGATGCACATCCTGTATTGGCCAGACAACCGTATGTTATTATACATCGCTGGTCACAATATGCTGCCAATTCTTTTTTGTTGGCGTCCTTCTTTTCTATCTTCGTGGAAATCGTTTAACGAAATTCTATTCTCATCATCATTGTGGCATTTTCCGATCTCTTAGATGCCACCCGACAACTACACGTACTCATCTCTTGTCTGTGAAACATGTCCGACCCATCAGAAATTGTACTTTCGATATTCTGTGATCACGTCGTTCACTCAGCACTTTTCTCGAATTAACTCATTTCGGATATGCCCTTTCAAAGTTTCCGAGCCTTGCTCGCAAAGTTACTCTTGGTATTGATCTTTCTGTGGCTCTCTGCATCGTAGCCAGTCGATGTCCTTCTCTTCATAGAAGTCTACGTCTTACTTGCATATAAGACTCCAGGAAGGTCAATGCCATTGAAGGAACTGGTAAGAATAGCAAAGTTAGGAAAACAGGCATTTACCTTGACAAAAGATGTGTTCAAAGTAAAACTGGACAAGGATATGCATATCAGGGAGAAATTACTGATAAATTTTTGCAGCTATATACTTCTCCTGTGTTGTTACATTCTATCCGTTACTATCGCCAGTTTAAATTTACTAAGCCAGTGGTCAATCTTTCGCGAGATACTTACGATATGACACATGGAGTATAAATGGTATTATGTAAGACAGACGATTCTGCTACTTGGAAGTACTAATTTTCGTTTGTTAAAACATATTGACGACCATAGCTACAAGTGGTCGTAAGTCGCACGCCCCAATATTCCATTCGTGGATGGAACTTGGCAACGGGTCACCTGTCACTCGACATTTCCACTCCTCTGATTACTCCAACCAACACAGGTCGATCTTCAACTTGGTCATCGTTTGGTAAAAATTTCTCTCCCATTTTTTCCAAATCTGTACATCTAAACAAATCGTCTGCTCCAGAATCATGCTTCCCTTCTTCCCTTCTTCCCTTCTTCCCTGTAGCGTTAATCGTACCAAATACCTCTCCCTCCCACTCTATCATCTACATTTTGCCCATCCTCCAACTCGAATATATACCTTTCACATACACCAACTCACATACATTCTCACAGACTCCTACTTGCGTTCATTTCGTTCCCCACAGTCAAACCTGTCACCTTTACACGCAGTTGCAGAAGCATAAACACACACCTGCATTCAGATAAACACGCCAATGCACACACACACACACACACACACACACACACACACACACACACACACACACACACACACACACACACACACACACACACATACACACACGCATACGCTTCACACATTCTTATCTACACACACGTGCGCGAGTATTCACTAGGACTGTCAAACAAACACCCCACAAGAACGATATTCCCCCCTCTTTCTAACCCCTCATTTCCTGTATATCTTTCTCCTTTTGTAAAATATTTACATTTTATAATCTAGTAATTTTGTACACACTCATTATTTCTCTCTCTCTTTCTCCTCTCTCTTCTTTCTCTATCTCCCTCTCTCTCTCACTGTTCTCTTTTTCTTTCTGTCTCTCTGATGGTGGACTAACGCCTGAAACGTTAAACACTCCACTTGTCTCATTTTCTTAAGCGTTAAAACTAATATCTTATTCGTAAAACATTTTTCGCTCTCTGTTCTTGTTAACGTTTATTAATACACTCTCTATATATACATACACCCATACAAATACGCAAATGCACACGCACACTCACAAACACATACATACAGGTGTAAAGGCTCCATTAGTTGTTAGGTATTTGCGAAATTGTTTACGATCTGCATGTGATATACGAAATGAATAGGTGTTTATAGGTGTTAATTCGACAGACATATTCATTTAGTGTAACACGATTGCTTGTCAAGCGGTAGATTTATATTTTGACATCCATGATGTGATATTTATTCCTCTCTCTCCCCCTCTCTCTCTGTATATATATATATATATATATATATATATAGTTGAAGTTTACAGAAAAACAAAAGACGAAGACAGGTGTGTATGCTCGTCCGAGCGCTACCTATTGATAACACTCATGGATAAGCAATTCCTGGGCAATGTCTACAAAAAAATATCTCGATCCCACCAAGGGACATATACATTGACCTCGTACTACAGATGACTAATGATTTCATCACTTGGACGAGGTGGAGAACCCTACACTAAGACTCTACCCATTTAACTCCTGATATCATTTATATTCTGTAAGTCGGACTATTCTATATCCATACACATGTATATTTTTTCTATTAAGTGTATTTAATATTCAGTATAAAGCAAGCAGCGAGCTGGTAGAATCGTTAGCACGCCGGGAGTTCTCTGAGTTCAAATTCCGCTGAGGTCGACTTTGCTTTTCATCCTTTCGTGGTCGATTAAATAAGTACCAGTTACGTACTGGGGTCGATGTAATCGACTTAATCCCTTTGTCTATCCTTGTTTGTCCCCTCTATGTTTAGCCCCTTGTGGGCAATAAAGAAATAAGTATTCAGTGTAAATCGACTTGCCTAACTTACTTGTCATTACAATTAATCATCTGCCGGCTCAAGTTGAAATCTCTTGATCACTTCGAAGTGTATTATATATGGAGATAACACACACACACACACACATGTATATATACGTGTGTGTGTTCGCCATGATAGATCGATAGCAACTACACTTTTTTTCTCTCCTTGTTTCTTTCTGTGTACCTTTCTGTCGAAGAGCGTAGGCTCGAAACGTCAAAGACTTTTTCACTTCCCGAGCGTTATACTAATACATCTGTTCGTTGTCTACACCACCTGTCTTCGTCTTTTTTTTTGTGAATTCTACCCCCTATATATATATATATATATATATATATATATATATATGTGTATATACAGGCTAAACATTTAGATATAGAGGAAACAGCACGGTTTATATGTGCAAATATAAAAATATGGATCAGTATAAGTTACGAAGTTTCGTGCAAACCATCAAGTTTAATACGAAAGTTGTCTCCGTAACCATGGATATGAATTTATAGAATAATTGTATATTTTAGCTTTACGTAAATGCAACGAAACATACCAGGACAAGCAAGGTACTTAAAGCCCATATCGGTATTCATATTACTTCTCGCGTAAATGTAAATATATTTACATTAAGATCTCCGACTTTGATCGGAAGGAGCTAACTATTAACCCATTAGCTGCCATGAGACCCATTTGGGGATCTGCTAAAAACAGCCTCACTACCATTTGTTCGTTGTATTTAAAGTGAATTGCTTATGTACATTGCATTTGCAGAGGCGAGTTTAGCAATATTTAGGAGTTAAAGTTTGTCATTATAAACTCTGACTAATTCTAGAGGACATTTTATGTCATAAATCGCAATTTTTGAACTACAAATATATATATATATATATATATATATATATGTATATACAAGCCAACCATGAACAAGCAAGAAAAAATAACAACGCGAGGACGTGGAATAACTACAGTGTTATTGGACGCTCAGGAAAGGAAAGAAAAGAAAGAGGATTTCACGGTTCGAGCAGAGCTCTTCATCAGAAATATAGAAAAAGTTCAAAGAAGGGAAGACGGAGAAAAAAAGTGGCCAACGATACACAGGCGGTCACATATTGAAATATACACTGTAATACAGTATCTATATATATATATTTTGCATTTCTCATCTATATCATTCATTGATATTTCATACACATTCGCATTTGATACTATAGTTTCATAAAAAACTAAAATGTCTATTATTGCAATTGAATAGAAAAGGATAAATATGCTTATTTTTCAGCAATCCCCATTGGAGACTTTTCGAAAAATTCATCATAATTTCCAGAATAATTCACATATGAAGAAAATTTAAATTCTATATATTATTTTAACTCCTAAGACACCTGGCAAAGCCAAAAATTATGAATAAAAGAATTTGGCAGTTAATGGTTTAAAGCAAGTCCTGAAATATATATATATATATATATATATTTTGCACCCTTTTAAAGCCTAGCTAGGCTCATGGGTCCGGTTTCCCGGTTTCAATGGCGTATGCATTCCCCAGCTGGACGGGACGCCAGCCAATCGCAGCGTTACTCATTTTTGCCCGCTGAGTGGACTGGAGCAACGTGAAATGAAGTGTTTTGCTCAAGAGTACAACGCGTCGCTCGGTCCAGGAATCGAAACCACAATCCTACGATCATGATGCTGACACCCTAACCACTAAGCCACGCGCCTCCACTTTGAAATATATACTGTAGCGAATTTAATTTTTATATAAATATAAATGTCGTGATTGAATGTGATGTCTAGAGGTAGAGGTAATTAAAATATCCAGAATTTTAAGCTGAATTACATTAATTAAATTTAATTAAAAGCTAAAAATGTTACTATGCAGAACAGTACAACATAATTTATACATACATATACGATATATACAGTAATCTCTCGACTATCGCGGGTGATACGTTCCAAACTCCACTGCAATAGGTGAAAATCGGCAAAGGAGAAATAGTAATGTGAATTTTTGCTATTATTTTTATAATTTGAAAATATATATTTTATTATAAATGCAAAACAACACCACGTAGGAAACGACGTATAATTAAATAATAAACTGTGATAAGTGAACCGCGATAGGCGAACCGCGATATGGTGAGGGATTACTGTAATACAGGATGCGCAATGGCCCAGTAGTTAGGGCAGCAGACTCGCGGTCATAGGATCGCGGTTTCGATTCCCAGACCGGGGGTTGTGAGTGTTTATTGAGCGAAAACACCTAAAGCTCCACGAGGCTCCGGCAGGGGATGGTGGTGAACCCTGCTGTACTCTTTCACCACAACTTTCTCTCACTCTTTCTTCCTGTTTCTGTTGTGCCTGTAATTCAAAGGGCCAGCCTTGTCAAACTGTGTCACGCTGAATATCCCCGAGAACTACGTTAAGGGTACACGTGTCTGTGGAGTGCTCAGCCATTTTCACGTTAATTTCACGAGCAGACTGTTCCGTTGATCGGATCAACTGGAACCCTCGACGTCGTAAGCGACGGAGTGCCAACAACAATTATAAATGCCATACAACTCCACGGAGGAAACGACGTATGCTTAAATAATAAACCGGGATAAGTGAACCGCGATAGGCGAACCGCGATATGGTGAGAGATTTACTGTAATACAAAGATGAAAAATATCCATATATGACTCCATACTTCTCTCTGTCTGTCTGTCTCTCTCTCTCTGAGTATCTGTCTTTTTGTCCGTGTATCACGTCGCTGTTCATTGAAGCTATTAACTGACGTTTATAGTGTTACATTCACACTTACGTTATTACTGTTTCGTAATAATGATATTATATGCTATTACGTATATAAGGTGACACTCTGTCTGTCTGATTCAATGCAGTGTCTGCATGTGTCCGCTTGGCTACGGGTATGGATGGCTGATCAGGTTATTAATTTCAGCCTTTATACTTCTATCGACATTAATTTTCCATGGTGATTATCTTCTGACAATACTGCTGCTACATGTATGTATGTATGTATGTATGTATGTATGTATGTATGTATGTATGTATGCATGCATGTATGTATGTATGTATGTATGTATGTATGTGTCTGTATGTCTGTCTGTCTATCTATCTATCTATCTATCTATCGTCTTGTCTGTATGACTGTATGATTGTATGGCTGCCTGACTGTCTGTATATCTACATGTATGTATGTATGCATGTATGTATGTATGCATGTATCTATGTATATATATATA
>NC_068991.1:67892731-67894993 GCF_001194135.2 Octopus bimaculoides
TATATATATATATATATATATATATATGTATGTATACATACATATATGTATGTATGTATTATGTGTGTGTATGTATGTATATGTGCCTATGTGTCTACGTCTGTATGCATACGTGTATGCGTGAGAAGTTGCTTCTGTCGATTTCAAACACTGATTTCTAATACTCACGAGAAGTTTCTTTTTTAGTTGAATTTGAACCATTTTTAAGTTAAAAAAAAAAACAAAACAACGATCAAAACAAACAAGCAAAAACCAAAAAGAAACGAAGCAGACAAACTCAGACATTTTTATTGTCTGAATAATGCTAGAACAGAAAAAATATGTCATGTGAGAGGTGTGAATCGTCTTAACCAATTATCCACCAGTATACCATCAGTCAACAATGTATTCTATATATTTAGTGACAAATTACAAAAAAAAAAAAAACAAAGCAAAAGTCGAAGACGGGTGTGTAAACAACAAACAAATGTATTAGTTTAACGCTCGGGAAGTGAGAAAGTCTTTTACGTTTCGAGCCTACGCTCTTCGACAGAATGGAACACAGACATAAACCATATGTTTACTATATATTCACTCGTCTTAACTCTAAGCTCATTGTGTAACCAAATCCCATATCTTTCCTTTAATTGCTATGGTACCTCATTTCACTTATCTGTGATACTATTTCACATAGGATTATTTCTTCAGCATTTTAGTCTACAAACTATATCAACCTATCGCAATACCATTTACTTTTTCTCAAATAGGCGCAGGAGTGACTGTGTGGCAAGTAGCTTGCTTACCAACCACATGGTTCCGGGTTCATTCCCACTGCGTGGCACCTTGGGCAAGTGTGTTCTACTAAAGCCTCGGGTCGACCAAAGTGGATTCGGTAGACGGAAACTGAAAGAAGCCCGTCGTATATATGTATATATATATATATATATATATATATATATATATATATATATATATATATATATATACGTATGTGTGTGTATATATATATATATGTGTGTGTGTGTGTGTGTATGTATGTGTGCGTATATGTTTGTGTGTCTGTGTTTGTCCCCAACAACGCTTGACAACCGATGGTGGTGTGTTTACGTCCCCGTAATTTAGCGGTTCGTCAAAAGACTGATAGAATAAGTACTAGGCTTCCAAAGAATAAGTCCTGGGGTCGATTTGCTCGACTAAAGGCGGTGCTCCAGCATGGCCGCAGTCAAATGACTGAAACAAGTAAAAGAGTAAAAGAGTACCCTTAGAGTATCGCAGACACATCTGTGTCATTCTAACTTATGCCTAGCACAGAATCTGTCCTGCTCAACATCTCTCCCTCAACCAGAGACCGTAACTGGAAGTAGATTATCAAAACCGCTAAGCAAAAACATTTCAAGATTTTCCACTGCTCTTGAGGAGTGTTTGATCGAAGATATATTGCACTATTAAAAAGCCGTTTATTGATTATAAGATTTCGATTTGAAAACTAGGAATTGGTAGTTTGGTTGACGAATGATTCAAAAGAATGTAGTTTCTTAATGTATCAAATCTTGACCTATAGCTTCGTTTATTGGTCCTGTTGACAACCAATACCTGGTTTATATAATGTCTATTTTTTTTTCTATTCAGATTTCTTCAAATTAGATTTTGCACAACAAATATAATCACCAAGTCGCTCATGCTTGCGAATATTATCTATTCTATGCGGCATCTGAATGGACAGCTAGAAACGTTAACTGCCAATACACACGCGCACATACACATAACTTTTTATATTCTGTCAGATTGTATGAGAAACAGATCAATGGGAAACTAATGCGAGTATATATAAATATTTTCTCAACGCCAGCAAAATTTATTGATTCTTTGGGCGATCGTTTGATTAGTCGTTCGTACAGTCGGTTGGTCGTTCACTCTTTTACACGTTATACTCTAGCAATCACACCAGCATAATTGAACTTAAACAGAAATAGATCTGTTTTCTATATCTTCTAGAAAAAAAAAACTGTCAGAATATGGCAGCGTCTCTTCGTAATAGAATGTATATGCATCTTTATATGGCCAACAAAACTCGGGATGGAAATAACCGAAGAGACATATGGAGAATTTATATTAAATTCTGGAAGGATGTTTGATAGATATTCTGCTGAGTGGAGAGAATTATTACTTGCAGTGTCACACAGTGGAAGCTGACGATTTACAGATCAAGATTACATACCAAGAGTTAATAAAACAGAAGAAAAATACGCTAGTATATGCATGCATACATATATATGTGAATAT
>NC_068991.1:67895533-67896922 GCF_001194135.2 Octopus bimaculoides
ATAGGGCGGCGAGCTGGCAGGATCGTTAACGGTATTTCGTCTGCCGTTACGTTCCAAGTTCAAATTCCGCCGAGGTCGACTTTGCTTTTCATCCTGTCGAGGTCGATTAAATAAGTATCAGATACGCACTGGTGTCGATCTAATCGAAATTGAGACTTTGTCTCGCGGGTAGCTACTCGAGTTTCACGCCATTGCAATCTTCAGATGAATTTCACGCAGTGGCGTGTAATTTATGTCGTGAAACTAACTTTCAATTTCAATAAAAATCACACCGTCTACAAAATGCATCATATACTCCTTTTTCATTCGCCTGACATAAACCCACGTACGTATAATATATATATGTTTGTGTGCTTGTGTGCGCGCGCGTGTGAGAGTGATTGTGTGTGCGTTTGTGCGTGAGAGAAAGAGAGAGAGAATGAGAATGAGAGAGAGAGAGAGACAGAGGTATTTTGGAAGACACAAAGTTGCAACAGCGAATTGTGGAATTAGTGATAGAAAGATCACATATCTTGAGAGAAACAGACAAGCTATTAAAGTGTAATTTAGCATACGAGAAATATGACAAGAAGAAGAGAGAATTAGACTTAGCCATTTGAGAATCCTAGAATAGAGAAATTATGAACAACCGTATAGCAATAACCAATGGGATCTATATCGAATGAACGAATTTCCACGTCTTCACATAGATATTATATATTATATTGGGTCATCCCATAAATAATGCGATTTTTTTCAATTGCATTGAACTAAGAGTCAGAGGGAGACAGGATAAACTACTTGCATCAACTTGCGGTAAAAGCAGGTAGTAATTTTACCTTGTCCTTATTTTTAGTCACCATCATCATCATCATCATCTTCATCATCATCATCATCATCATTCTTCTTCTTCTTCTTCTTCTTCTTCTTCTTCTTCTTCTTCTTCTTCTTCTTCTTCTTCTTCTTCTTCTTCTTCTTCTTCTTCTTCTTCTTCTTCTTCTTCTTCTTATTATTATTATTATTATTATTATTATTATTATTATTATATATGTTTGTATATATATATTGGAGACCCCCTTCGTTCATGACTGACCATGGGATTGCACCTCGAAAGTTACCCTTCCAGGTTCAAGTCCGGGCAAGGTTGTTTATGGAAGACCAGCAGTCGCCCATGCATACCGGCCTCCCCTATCCACGCCACCAGTGTTATCCAAGGGAAAGGCAAAGGGGCCGATACAGCTTGGCACCAGTGATGTCACAACTCATTTCTACAGCTGAGTGAACAGGAGCAAAGTGAAATAAAGTGTCTTGTTCAAGAACACAACACACAACCCAGTCTGGGAATCGAACTCACAACCTCATAAGCGTAAGTTCAACGCTCTAACCACTAAGCCATGCGCCTTCCCACAC
>NC_068991.1:67897465-67898517 GCF_001194135.2 Octopus bimaculoides
TGTGTGTGTGTGTGTGTGTGTGTGTGTGTGTGTGTGTGTGTGTGTATGTATGTTTATATGTCTGTGTTTGTCTCCCTACCATCGCTTGACAACCAATGTTGGTGTGTTCACGTCCCCGTAACTTTCCTCTCAACAACTCGCTGGCGTTATCCAAGTGTGATCCAAGTTATGGTTAATTAGATATACTTCAGTATTATAACACAATGGACGTTTCGACAATTAGAGCGAACGACAGTGGTAGGGCATACCCCGGTCAAATGGTGGCGGTGGCGGCGGCGGTTGGCAATGATGGTGGTGATGATAGTAGTGATAGCTGTTCTGGTAGCGGTGACGGTGGTGGTGATAACAATGACAGCAGTACTGGCGTTGGTGGTAGTGGTGATATGAAAGTAGCGGTAGAAGTAATAGCAGTTGTAGAAGCGATATGTAATATATTGGTAGTAGAGTCATGATCAACAGTCTTTCCAGCCGTAACCTTCTCTTTCCTCATATGTAATAATATCTAGGACCAGGTAATCCAATATGGTCCAGCGTGTCCTTTCATATAACTGCAGGATATGATTTGCGAGCGATTTGACAGTTATTTCTAGCAGGACAAATGACCATGTAGAGGCTGTCTCGTTACGTTCTGACTTAATTGATAGTGGTGTGGATTGGTAAGTGCTGTAGTTTTAGTGTTGTTAGTGGTAGTGGTAGTGTTGTTAGTGGTGGTCAGTGTTGTATACACCACACACACACACATAACAATACTGAATATAAGGAGAATGAATAATTAACATTTAAACTTTTTTTATTTCCAGTAAGTCTTGTTATTCGGTTTCTACCTGGATATCATATCCCACCTCTTTCTATATATAGGCGCAGGCGTGGCTGTGTTGTAAGAAACTTGATTCCCAACCACATGGTTTGGTTTCATTCAGTCTCACCGTGTGGAACCTTAGGCACATATCTTCTACTATAACCTCGAGCCGACCAAAGCCTTGTGAGTGGATTTTGTAGACGGAAACTGAAGGGAACCCGTTGTATATATATGTATATATATATATATATAT
>NC_068991.1:67899057-67900292 GCF_001194135.2 Octopus bimaculoides
GAATATATATATATATATATAGTTTCGAGCCAATTAGATGATGGAATCTGTGTGAAAGCTCGTCTTGTATACCCACCCTTCCACCCACACATCCATATACCCACCCATCCACACACACACACCCACACACACACACACACACACACACACACTCACTCACTCACTCACACACACTCACACATGTAAATCTCCATAGATAGTCGACTGGAATCTATAGCAAAAAGTACTTCTAGATTCTGCACTGTGGGATCGAACCAGCAATCGCATGGTTGGGAAGCAAACTGCATTAACCATTCACTCAGGAGTAATTTGAAAGAAATAGCAGTCAAATCTCCGTCGAAACACATTCCATCGTGTTAAGCAAGAAAAGATGTAGATAATCTAGTTCTAGATACTTCCTTGGGCTTTCCTCAGTCTCCTGTTCTTGAGGAAGAGCTTTGCTCGAAACGTAAAACCACCTTTCTTTCGTTCCCTGAGCGTCTGCTAATACTTTGCATGTACCATGTCCCTGCAAAATATGGTGTTTATAGAACCGGAATTTGCAATACGTTCATTTTAAAGACGTGTGGTTGAGAATAACTTGGCTTCTATTTCTAGCAGATCAGTTGACCATATGGAAGCTGCTATCATTGGTGGTGGTTGAATAATAAGGATAATAGTGGTTGTAATGGCGGTGGTGGTCGTGGTATCTAAAGAATTGTCCTCTTAAGCACGTATCTTTTATTTTAGTGTCGCTTTATGAGTGAAATTAAGTAGACGGAAACGGTGTGAAGCCCTACGATAGATTGCACTTGTTAACTCAATGGCCCGTTAAAGGTAATACAAGTGTTTGCGGAATACTCAATCAGTTTCGCTGTTATTTAATGAGCAGGTCACAATTGGAATGCATGTCGTTGTAACATGCAGAGAACCAGTTGCTTTATTAGCTGGAGGGAAAACCGCGAGCTAGCAGAGTCGTATGTGTGTATGTATGTATGTATGTATGTATGTATGAGTGGAGGCGCAATGGCCCAGTGGTTAGGGCAGCGGACTTGCGGTCATAGGATCGCGGTTTCGATTCTCAGACCGGGCGTTGTGAGTGAAAACACCTAAAGTTCCACGAGGCTCCGGCAGGGGATGGTGGCGAATCCTGCTGTACTCTTTCACCACAACTTTCCCTCACTCTTACTTCCTGTTTCTGTTGTGCCTGTAATTCAAAGGGTCAGCCTTGTCACTCTGTGTCACGCTGAATGTCC
>NC_068991.1:67903368-67906089 GCF_001194135.2 Octopus bimaculoides
TATATATATGCATACATTCATATTCAAGTAAAAGAGTAAAAGAGTAGAGTATACATATGTATATATATATATATATATATATATATTGCTTATTAGAGCTTTATGGCAATTATCGTATTTAACCAAAATCCATATCTTGCATATCCAATGAACGTAGGTCTATTCATCTTCCGCGAATCTTGGAGTTATGTCCGATCCTTTCTTCGCTTGATTTACATTAAAATATATTGCCTGTGTGGGATCTAGTCTTTCTCTTTCGCAAAATGAGCCTCCTTTAATTTTGCTCAGATTGCTTTCAATTTTGGTGTATCGATTCCACTCTGAATTTTGATTACGATCAACCAATTATCTTATTTCGTAAATTAAAGAATCTGATATTATTAGGAATTAAAGTTGGGAAATTTGGGTAATTTTAGCCAATCAACAGGCAACGTAGCATTAGCAGCTTGTTACCAGTACAACCGCGCGCTGTTTTGTGGTTTCCTGTCTGTGCCGCACGTTGTTCTATGTTGATTTTTCACACTTGATTCTTTACACCCGCGTGTTTTGTTTTAATGTTTCTGTGTGTTAGTATATCACATATTTTTCTGTGCTTTTTCGATGTGTTAGTATCTTTATATAGTTTTCATTTCGTATATTTTTGGGACTCATTGACTCAGCTGGATTTATGATTTCATTAGGTTAATTCTAATCATGAAAAATTAAATTAGGAGTATTTTTTAAACCGTTAGCTTCACATTCAACAGCTTAACTGAAATTTAACCCACGTAACAGGAACTGAGAAGGATATCGTGGAACAGAGAAACTGTGGGTGATACAGATAATTTGACATTATTTTTTAATTCTGCATGCAAAAACATATAATATACGGGTATTCTTTTCCTTGGGCCAAATTCTTTGTTGACCAGTGTCCTTATCGTAGTTTACAAATCCAAGCATGGAAACGTTACTCAACTTTGGAGTTATGGAGACACACGCCTCCTTTTCACACACACACACACACACACACACACACACACACACACACACACACACACACACACACACACACGCACTTATACATTAATGATGTACACAAATACATGACAGCTATACATAATACTGAAATATATACATAAAGTAAACACATGCAGACAAATATATTAATATAGCAAAATTTAAAAAAATAATGAACACATACAATCAATGAAGAGACAAAAGAAACAGTAAGATTACGCATGTTGATTTTATTTGGTATTTCTGTTTATTTAGAAACCTACAATGAACAGGTCATGTCACAGACGCTAAGCTATAAATTTCACAGTGTACAACCTTAAAGTTGACACCGTTCCGCTAAACGTAGAAAATTTCAGTCTTGCTATTGGCTAAAAATACACAGTTTTTACGATTTTCAAACCTCTCTAACTTTTATCTCCAGTTTTTTTTTTCTCCACAACATCATCCCTTCATAGCAATGAGACTGGAAGACTACACTATTATAGCCGATTTTCAGATTCTTTGCTACCTTTTAAAAGATGCGTATTTTGCAATTGAAAATAAAACTAGATCCCCTGTATACATTAATTCTTGTATATGACATTCCCGCTAATCACTCGCTTATTACGCAACGAAACATGACCCGAAATCCAACGTGTATGTATCTTCCTTGCATCGAAATATTCTAATTTTAATCTGTCTTCATTTAATCCCATAGAGCTTTGTCTAATTAATTTTTAATTTCTCATGGAGTTGAATCAGAGAAAAAAATTATGTCGCTTAAACGAATAGAGGTCTGCTCTGTATGTACACGTATGTCTACTTTTCATACACACACCCAACCGAAACACACACACACAAACGTTTGCCATTACACACTCTGTAATTGCTATCTTGACCTAACACATTTCACCCATCCAAGAACAGTGTCTAAGCATTAGTAGGGGATAACGATCGCACGTTCTTCCAGCGTATCAGAATAGAATACGGAAATACTAACCATTAACTTCCTGTGACCCATTTGTGTGGCTGAACCGGTAGTTCGTCGGATCATATGTTATAGTGTGTTTAGTTAGAATCCTTTCTGCTCTGTGTTCAATTCTTGTCGAAACAAATTGTACCTTTCATTCTTTCTAGCTCGTTGAAATAAAGTATCAGTGCTGCATTATTTGGCCCATATTCTTCTAATAATGTCTTCTAGTTATAATTGGAAACCAATCAAATGACTCAGTTTTCGACACAGAAGGATTTTAACTGGATTTTAACTGAATTACTCTCTTTTTAAATCTAAGCAACAAATAAAATTTACAGCAAAGATGTTAGTACAATTAAAGTATGCTGGAAGAAAATGTTAAGCATCGGACAGAATACTTAACTGTAATTGAGTTTGTCTCTTTATGTTCTGAGTTCAAATCCTGATGTGAGAGACTTTGCTTTCAACGTACTATCTTCCAATACATACCTTCAAAATAACTATATCGATTTAATCGATTATGTTCTTTCAAATATGAGGCTTGTACCAATGCCGGAAATCAATGTTCATTAACTTCATTTAGACACGCTTGCACAAAGAAAAAAGAAGCATAATTATAATTCTTATATAATTTCTAATTAATAAATAATTATTTCTCATAAACTATAACCCCTAGTTCTAAACCTAATTACAATATTTTCTCAGTCGTGAGAAAAAAAATCCGAATAAAATAGACATATACTGAAATTTATGTCCATATATACGTTTTACAT
>NC_068991.1:67906399-67909971 GCF_001194135.2 Octopus bimaculoides
GTAAACAAGTACATGTACGCAGTAACTCAATAATACAGTGGACCATGTGCTACCATTAGAGGCAGAAATGAAAGCGAAGAGAACCAATATACAAATATACATAACCCACAATTCCATTATTGAAGTAACATTTAAAATCAATTAGCAACGATAAGACAAAAGCATTACTTAATTATTTCATTAAGCCATACATACACACAAAAATAACATTTCCAAGTAGTGTGAAAATTGATTTAACAGTCTTCAGAAATAACCACACATTAAAATAATAGATTTAACTGAACAGTCCCCGAAAAAAAAAAAAACTGCCTTGCAACTATGAAACGTTAGTTTTAACGGTCATCCAATCAAGTGTAATACATAATCATATCAGTTGTCTCCCCTTTTTTATGCTCATTCTCTCGGTTACTACCACAACCCCTCCACCCCAGCTATTTATCGTTTATCTGCCTGGCCAAAGACAGAATTAATACACACAGCGACCTAGTGATTAGAATGTTTTCACCCATGATCAGAAGCTCGTGCATCCAATTCACGTTCTATATTTGAATATTTGTACAATTTTACAGTATTACATATTATGATAATACAAGTACTTTCATGTCTTCTGCAATCTTCACGTTTATACTTTGAAAGATTTAACAGGCAGTTGAACTTTGCATTTAACAACTGTGGTGAAATGACTGAATCTATCCTTTAAATACCTTCTGATAGTCTCCAGCAGGCTGAAACTTACAAACACTATTGAAACATCTGGTTCTCAACAATTGTTTTGCCTTGAACCATTTTGATTCCTATTTTACTGGAGTGGATCCTCAAAGCCATTCCATATGTAAAAAAATCTTACATTTTTATAATTAAATATCATTAAGAATTGTATAAAAAAATTGTTAAAATGTTTTGTGTATTGTAGAAGAATAAGCAAGTTATTGCAGATAAATTTCTTAACAAATCTTATAGGAACCTTCACGGATCGTATGGAACCTAGTTTGTTTAAATATTAAACCAACCAGCGTGCTAATTACATGTCGCAGTTGAAAGTGACAGCGCTTATTCAAAGAAACATTTTCACGTCTGGACGCTTCTAGGTTATTAGATGGCGATTACGCAAGGTGCTGAATTGGCGTCAAAGAATGCAGACTCTCTCCTTTTACTCTTATTTAGATTTGGTGGAATATCAAAAACTATAAATGAATGCGAAAAAATAAACGAAACAATTAAAGTATTCAAATACTATCCTTAGTTACATAAACACTGTTGGGTGTTTTCTTTAGTTATGCTTTATAATTTACGCAAAGTATAGATGGGTTTATAAATATCTAAAATTTATTTTTACATATTTAAGAATTTGTGAAGGCGCATGGCTTAGTAGTTCAGGTATTCGATTCACAATCGTGAGGTCGTGAGTTCGATTGCTGGCGGTGCGCTGTGTTCTTGAGCAAGACACTTTATTTCGCGTTTCTCCGGTCTAGTCAGCTGGCAAAAAATAGCTGTACCTGTAATTCAAAGGGCCAGCATTGTCACATTGTGTCATGCTGAATCTCCCTAGATTAAGAGTACGCATGCTTATGGAGAGTGGTCAGCCATTTTCACAGTAATTTCAGGAGCAAACTGTTTCGTTGATCGGATCAACTGAAACCCTCGTCGTTGTAACCGCCGGAGTGCCAGTATAGTTATTTAAAAAGTTACTAAGAAAAAATATCAACTAAACCTAAAGGTAATTACATAAACATTAAAATCTTAAAGTTTCAGAGTAGGCTTAACTGCTCTCAAGAAATTAAGTCCTTTTTTCCAGAATCGTAATGGTCTGTCACATTTCTAATGCGCACGTTTTATATAGAAAAACCATCTGTATTTTGCGTACATTATTTTGCTCCCGACGTCTTCAGTAAAATAAAGCATGACTAAAGAAAGCAACCAAGAATGATCGTGTTACTAAGGATAGTATTTGAACACTTTAACTGTTTTGTTTCTTTTTTCACACTCATAGTTTTCGATATTTCACCAAAACTAAATAAGATTAAAAGGAGGGAGTCTGCATCCTTCAACGCCAGTTCAGCACTTTGTGTAATCACCATCTAGCAATTTAGAAGCATCCACACGTGAATGGTGACGACGAAATGATTTGGTGACGAACTGACTTGGTAACAGGTTACCTTCTGACAAACTAACTAGACATCATACCAATAAAGATATCGACATACATGCTTTCTAGCTCAGACACAAATGGATTTATATATACCAGTCTTTACAATGCACCTTGCAAAAGCCAGAGCAGGTACAAAACATACGTGCCATCTGAAACTGATCATTAATTTTAAGTAATCAGTGCTAAGTAATACTTATATATTTATAGGTTTCTGATATACATATATAAACATGTACTCCACATGACGTCCTTGGAAGTGTGTATAGAAATATATAGCGTGTGTGTTTGTGAGTACCGCATGTATGTCTCGTGATTTTAAATAAAGAGTTATGCAAATTAGTCGCTCCACTTCACATCTCGACACCGCTGATGAAACCTCAATAAGTGTCGAAAATTTGTTACGTTTTCCGTCAGCTCTTTTCCATCTTCGGAGAAACAGGTTTGTCATATTTGTATATTTACTACTTATGAATGTGTATATATATATATATATATATATATATATATATATATATATATATATATATATATATATATATATATATAATTTGTGTTCGTGGGAAGAACCATTTTAACGATGCGTACTGCCTTAATTCTTCGAAACGCCGGAGTTTTAATGGTGGCAGCTGATGAAGGGGATGTTTCTATGTGGCCTGCTTGTTTGTTGCACCTTGTTTACCATTTTTGTCCTTGTTCTTTTGCCACGTCATGTACCCAGTTATGTATCTATATGTACATGTGGATGAACGTATATACATACATGTACATATGTGTGCATATACTCATATATTGTTTATATATATATATGTATAGTTGAAATTTATACAAAAACAAAAGACGAAGACAGGTGTATAAACAACAAGCAAGTGTATTAGTTTGACGCTCGGGCAAATGAAAAAATCTTTTACATTTCGAGCCTACGCTCTTCAACAGAAAGGAATAAAAGAAAATAAACAGAGAGAGAATGAAAAAAAAAATTGTCGAGTTAGAGGTTAAGCATGGCGAAATCGACAAGTTTTTTTTTTCATTCTCTTTTTGTTTATTTTCTCTTATTCCTTTCTGTTGAAGAGCGTAGGTTCGAAGCATAAAAGCCTTTTTTCATTTTCTTGAGCGTCAAACCTGCTTGTTGTTCATACACCTGTCTTCGTCTTTTGTTTTTCTATGAATTTCAACTATATATTATACACTCACGTGGTCACCCCAGTTATATCCTGCCTTAATTTCCCACTCTTTGGACTTGCGTATCTTAACCACTTCCCGAATTTTCTGCACCTCTCCTCATCTACATAGCAGTACTCCCCACCGGATTACCACTGGATATACTGACACTACTTTCACTGGATTTTTTCGTATACATACATACATACATACATCAGTAAATACACACACACACACACACATACACACACACACACACACACAT
>NC_068991.1:67910475-67910956 GCF_001194135.2 Octopus bimaculoides
ATATTATATATATATATATATATATATATATATATATATTCTTTTATTCTTTTACTTGTTTCAGTCATTTGACTGCGGTCATGTTGGAGCACTGCCTTTAGTCGAGCAAATCGACCCCAGAGCTTATTCTTTGTTAGCGTAGTGCTTATTCTGTCGTCTCTTTTGCCGAACCGGTTGTCAAGCAATGTTGAGGGGACAAACACAGACGCACACACATATATACACACACACTAACATATACATATACGACGGGCTTCTTCCAGTTTCCATCTACCAAATCCATTCACAAGGCTTTGGTCGGTTCAAAGCTATAGTAGAAGACACTTGCTCAAGGTGCCACGCAGTGGGACTGAACCCATGACCATGTGGTTGGTAAGCAAGCTACTTAGCACATAGCTACTCCTACGCCTAATTACATACATACATACATACATACATATGTATATATATATATATATATGTATATGTATATATATATATT
>NC_068991.1:67915841-67918568 GCF_001194135.2 Octopus bimaculoides
GGTATTGAGGAAAGATAGAAAAATAATAGATTTATAAGCCTTAAAATTCACCCCATAATTGCCCACGGGCATATGGTGTAGTGGTTAAGAGCGCGGGCTACTAACCCCAAGGTTCCGAGTTCGATTCACGGCAGCGACCTGATTAATAATAGTAATAATAATAATAATAGTAACATCGATAGGAATGAGAACCCAGGTTCGAAATTTCCCCAAGACACCTGACGAAGGCTGGAGGGTATATCAGCGGAAGCGTTGTGTTAACAACAAACAAGATGAGGACGAATATCCGTCAAATGTAAATAATGTAAATAATTCCTCATCTCTTAAATAGAGAACTGAACAATAGTGATGTTTTCTAATTTTGGCACAAGGCCAGGAATATTGAATAAGGAGGGGATAAGTCAGTTACAACGACCCCAGCACTTGACTGGTACATATAGGATAAAAGGGAAATTTGATCTCAACAGAATTTCAACTCAGAGCGTAATGCATCGGAATTCATGTAAGCGTTTAGTGTAACGCCATAACGATTCTGCTGGCGACCATCAAACAATAATGATGATTCTTACTATTGCTGGCACAAGGCCTGAAATTTTTTGGGCAAGGAGAAGGTGGTCAGTTACATCTACCCAAGTGCTCAACTTGTACTTTATTTATCGGTCTTCCAATTGATGATAGGTAGCATCGACCTCGGTGGAATTTGATCTCGGACGCAAAGCCACAAGAAATGCCGTTTATCATTTTGTTTGTCTGGTTTACTGGAAATTCTGACAGCTCGCATGGCAACAACAACAACAACAACAACAACAACAATAATAATAGTAATAATAATAATAATAATAATAATAATAATAATAATAATAATAATAATGATAAAGAAAAGGTACTGAAACCTATTTGAAAATGATACCAGGCTTACCATCCCTACAGTAAGTGCAAAAAATCGTGTTAACTGAAACGATTCATGTACTGAGAAGAGCATCATCGCTGTGAAAACAACATCCATTCGTGAATTTATTCATTTATCAATTTTTTTTTAAATACATATTTTACCTGTGAATTTGTGTGTGTAAACTGGGAATGCATATAATGAGTTTCTCTGCCCTAGGTGTACGTAAAACATTTTTGCAAGAAATAGAAGAAAATTTGAAGAAAGAAGAAAAAAACAACATAATAATAATAATAGTAATAATAATAATAATAATAATAATAATAATAATAATAATAATAATGATAATAATAATACCTTCTACTATTGACACAAGGCCTGAAATTTAGAGGGAGGGGGCTATTCAATTAAATAGGGCCCAGTGCTTGACTGATACTTGTATCGTCGACCCCGAAAAGATGAATGGCAACGTCAACCTCGGCGGAATTTGAACTCAGAACGCAAAGACGGACAAAATGCCGCTAAGTACTTCGTCCTGCGCGGTAACGATTCGCCAAGCTGTCCGCCTTAATGGTAACAGTAGTAATGATGATGATGATGATGATGATGATGATCATGATGATGGTGATGAGGATAAACCGATTGATGAGACCTTACATGAATTGGGTGTGAGTGTGTGCGTGCGCGCGTGTGTGTGTGTGTATGTGTGTGTGCGTGATGGAAACCGAATGGAAATGAAATTATATACAGTATATATATCTTCGTGATGTCTCTAATTTAGACTATGGCATCACTGATACAGGACCCTGCAAAAACTCAGGGAAAGAAGTGTATCCGCTGTTTCAAAGCAAACGGAGGCAATGGATCGATTCTCCTAATGGACACGTATGGCAGCTTGATTCATTCACACCCGTTAATAAGAGCCATTCCATATAAATCCACAAATCAACGATAAACGGTTACTTAACGAGTGCATGCAAGACGGCTACATTGCACTGCACAGTGTAAGTATCAAATGGTATTGATAAAAGGTAATAAACTTACTGACTTCGACTGTTGAGATGTGAGGGGCGTAATTCCTGATGAGCAGTAAAATATACGAAACTAGTTGAACGCGTTTCTTTCTTAGCTAACGAAGATTCCATGGTTTATCAACAAGTTATTTCCACAGCTGAAATGAATCTATGCTTATTGAACATATGGTATATGATTTTCATATAAACATTCAGTTCTGACAGCGCTGGGCGGTTACTATCGATCTATCTGACACACACACACACGCACACAAACACAGACACACACACACAGACACACACTCACACACACATATACACACAGATATGTATATTGAAAGAAACAAAACAAAACTGAGAGAGGGAGGGAGAGAGAGAGAATCTGTATAGGAAAGAATACGGAATAAATATATTGTAGTCTTAATAGAGTAATATAATCGAAATATGTTTAAAGTTTAAAACATCTAACTCAAACAATATCCTGCCGAAATAGAAATGTGCACATACGTATATGTGGTATCATATATATATATATATATATATATATATATATATATATATATATATATATATGTGTATATATATATGTATATGTACATCTATCTAGCTATCTATCTATATATAGGCATTTATATAGAAATACATATTCATAAATACATATATCTATAATTCATAAGCGACATATACGTTGTATGGGTCTCTGTGTATGTACACTCATGAATATAAATGATAAGCTGCGTGTATCTACATGTGATATGACTATGTGGATATATATATATATATATGTGTGTGTATGTATGTATGTATATATATATATATATATAT
>NC_068991.1:67919405-67920947 GCF_001194135.2 Octopus bimaculoides
GCTATTGAACCAAAAATGATAAATTGCCCAACAATTTCAATATCTAGCAGTTGTTGAGTTCGCTAATGGTCGGTAACTAAATCGACCAGGAACGAATTATGACGAATTAATCGTTGAATATGAATGGAATCCTATGTACTAGGCAAAGAAAACAAAAAACCCTGTTGTGATTGTCGTCTCTGCCCACCTCTACTGGTTTGAGTTTTGAAGTTAAGACGCCATTTCATCCAGCATTCTCAGTTAAAATTAAAAGGTCTCAAGGTCAAACAAGGAATCTGGGAATCGAAACCACGATCCTACGACCGCGAGTCCGCTGCCCTAACTGCTGGGCCATTGCGCCTCCACAATAGAAACCGAATACTCCAGAAATATAAAACATGGAATATTATCATAAGTTATCTGTCGGGATGTCGATGTTTCGATTTCTGTTCGCCTCATCGTCCGCTGTCGAACTGTTTTAGAAATAACATTACGATTGGTTGGCATACAAGTGTACTAAGCAGGGACGAAGGAACGAATCAGTCGTATTTCACTTAAATGGTAACTAATGTTTGTTTAAGTTTGACAGTGAAAAATACACTCAAAAAGGCTCTAGGCGTTCAACCACATAATTGGCGCCACTGATTCGACGTTGACTTACTTGACATCAGGCATTTTAATGTTGCTCTCGCTCGTTTTCCCCGTTTCCCCTCGTTTTCTGTGTGTAAGCATATTTCTCTTTAAGTGTATGAGGAGAGGGAAATGATTCATGTCAATCGTGTACGAATAAGTTTAATAATTTCTCTCTCTCACACGCTCATTCCTGCGCTCTCTCTGTCTATCCCACACTCTCTGTATCCACCTCTCTCTCACTATCTCTCCCTCTCTCTCTCTCTCTCTCTCTCTCTCTCTCTCTCTCTCTATCTATCTATCTATCCATTCCGCCATCTCTATCTACTACGCTCTTTCTTAATCTATCCTGTTATCTCTCCCTCTCCCGCTCTCTCTCTATATATACTACTCTCTCTCTATATATACTACTCTCTCTGTCTATCCATCCCACACTCTCACCCCTCTCTATCTCTCTACATGCATGTGTATATTTCTGCGTGAGCGTATGTGTTTGCCTCCAGTGCCAAAACATACTTTCACCCAAGCAAGTTGAAAGTCTAGTTAGCCGTGCCAAATCGTCAGTAACCAAACAGCCACGCCAAACGCCAAATCGTCTCATTCCACTTCAGAATACTCTACTAATGGAAAAGCTACAAAATCTGTCAAGAGCTTTACAGTCGCTAACCGCACATTACACTTTTAGTTCATCCTACCACCGACTACCTACTGAGTGGTTGTCTCCTCTCAATCACTATATATCAAATTGATTTACGTTTAACATATGGCTATTTGCATAGTTTATTTCAAGTGTGTTGTACTTTCTATTGATTTTTATGGCTTCTATTTTGCTATTAATATTTTTTTGTTTATTTCTCGCCTTCAATACAAACAGACACAAACGTATATATTTTTGTCCATATATGAGATAAATGTATATATATATATATATAT
>NC_068991.1:67921124-67922003 GCF_001194135.2 Octopus bimaculoides
ATATATATATATATATATATATATATATATATATATATAAAGATATGTAAATATATATATATTTATTTAAAGTGATACATATACATATATATATATATATTGATACATATATATATATACATACATATGCATATATATTGAAGAGATAAAAGGTATACACACACACACACACACACACACATGTTTGTAGGTATGTGTGTGTGTCTGTGTGTATGTGTGTGTGTCTGTGTGTATGTGTGTGTGTAAATACTGTAAGCCATTCGCAATTCGGAGTAAAGATTGTTTGCCAAAATAACATGGCAGTCCGGATTAGGACAAATGTTGCTGTAGTTTAACCCCAAGAGACATCGTCTCCAGCTGGCTATACGATACGATCTGTGTCACTATATTTTCGAACAAGGGAATCTAGCACCCCCACTCAGCTCAAAACAATATCTGTGTATCGCATCTTCCGGGTTATTTCACTTCATCAGCACAGCATAATTGTTATGTTGGCAAACAATCTTTACTCCAAAGTACTGTTGCTGAATATCTCTCGTTGTGAGAGATTTACAAATAGCAATTTTCTAGTCATTCGCCATTCGTTTTTAAATTCTTGACTCTTTACATTATCTTCCCTTCTGAACTGGAGATGATGTTAATTACCATAAGATGTCACGTTTAAGGACGGGCTGGGGTTTCACAGCAACTACAAGTGACTGTGTGCCACGAGATTACTCATTCAGAACAGAACTTGGGCTACAAGGTAACACTACAACCAACACAACCAGCACCACCATCACCACCAGCACCACCATCACCACCAGCACCACCAGCACCACCAGCACCACCACAACCAACATCACCAAAGCCACCACCAGTGTCAACATCACCACTATC
>NC_068991.1:67922452-67924952 GCF_001194135.2 Octopus bimaculoides
GACAACAATAATTACAACATCAAAAACCTACCTTAAAATCAACATGGTGAAATGAAATACTTCTGGTTTTGGAAGGACTTGTACACACTAATGTTATCTATCTATCTATCTATCTATCTATCTATCTATCTATCTATCTATCTATCTATCTATCTATCTGTCTGTCTGTCTGTCCGTCAGCCTATCTACCTCTCTCTCTCTCTCTCTCTCTCTCTCTCTCTCACTATTTCTCTCTATCTATCTATCTATCTATCTGTCTGTCTGTCTGTCTGTCTGTCTGTCTATATATATATGAGCATATTCGTTATGTAAGTGAATACACTGTCATATGTTTCTGGTTATTATAAATTAAATCAAATATACTTGCTACATGTATTCTAATTGATAAGGCGTACAGCGCAGAAATATTGTTATTAATGAGGCTAAATTTTCAAGGAAGAGAGAGAGAAAGAGAGAGAGAAATAAATAAATAAATAAATAAATAAAGAAAGAAAGAAAGAAAGAAAGAAAAAAGAGTGAGAGGAGAAAGGGTTGAAATTTGAGTGTATGCATGTAGGTGAGTGACAGAGAGGTAATAAATAAATAAACGAATATATAAATAAGAATTAGAAGACGGAATAGGAACAGACGTAAAAGAAAGAAAATCAGAAAATATATCTTTTGAAACTATAGAAAGCAATTCTAAAACGGTAGTCAATGGATAGAGAAAAGGCATAACTTTCTAAAATTCTTTCTAACTCAACCTAGTGCATGTGTGTTTTTGGATGTGCGTGTATCTATCTATCTATCTATCTATCTATCTATCTATCTATCTATCTATCTATCTATCTATCTATCTATCTATTTATCTATCTATCTGTCTGTCTGTCTGTCTATCTATCTATCTATCGTCAATATCGTCACGCCACCTTCCTGTTTTTGTGGCTATGGCGAAAGAATGTATCTGGTGGACGCGTACTAGTCCCTTCGCTTTTCACGGTATTTTCGGGGAATTAGAGAATATTTTGTGAATATATAAGATTTTACTCAAAAGGATCTAATTTTGGATTGGTTATCTTTTTGATGATGTCTTATTCTTTCTAGTGTTTTGGTTGGTTGGTTGGTTTCCAGTACATAGGAACAAATTTTGATTGGTTGTAGGTTTCGTGACATCACTTTACTTTGTTAAAGAACTTGCTTTTGTTTTCGTCAAGTTTAGCGTTCTGCTTGGTTGACTTTCCTATAGGAACTCGGTTGATTCCCTGAAGGAGTCAATTTCCTTTTTTATGAGGACCTTGTTCTGATCGGAGGTAAAATTTTATTTGTCTAGTGAGAAGTGACGTCAGCAACTGGTGTTTGAGAAGATATATGGTGTTATTGTATAGTAATTTGGAGTTGGGATTTCGAAACCTTGGGGTGGGGGAGCCTGTTACTAAAATTTTCAAACTATGTTTGCTGCATCTGGTTGCTTTTTGTGGAAAAATTGAGTCTTTTCTTCTTTCTAGTGTCTTATTAAAGGGTATTTAGTTGCGGTTTGTATTTTTCAATGAGTATGCTTTCTTTATTCAATCGGAATTGGGTTGTAGTGTTTCCGGTGCATTGATGAGGGGGGGGGGATTTGGTATTTCGGGTTTATGTTTGCGGGGAATTGATCTAGGTGTTTGTTTATAGGAATTCTCCTTCTCGTGCGGGCTCGGATTTGTTGCCTGTGTACCGTCAGCCTGTCCCTCAAGGTATAACTAGTTTGACCTACGTTGTCTCCATCACGAAGCGCTTCGATGCACAGGTGAAGTGATTTTCTATAGTAAAAATTATATGTCGAGCTCTCCAAGAGGTAGATGCAAGTCTCGCGGTTAGGTCGGTTGTATTTTTTTTTACTAGTGGGGCTGTATTTTTAGTAGGTAATTTGGCGCTGGTAAGTAACATTTTTAGGGATTGCAGTTATCTGTTACTTTTAATGAGTTTATGTGTTTCCCGTGCTTTTTTTTCACTCGCAGGTCATTCATAAGGAGGGATATGTTTTGGTGTTAACTCTGAGTACCAGTTTCCCTACCAACTTTTCTCATGGTTCCAATTCGAGGGAAGTTAAGTCTCATTGTTTCATTGGGAAACCACCTATGTTCTACCCTATCGCTACCTACACTGCTATGTATTTATATATTTACACACTCACACACACACACACACACACACACACGTGTGTGTGTGTGCATTCTTTCTTTCTTTATTTATTATATGAAATAACACATACAAACACGCACACAAAGATAGACATGGGGAAGCCTATATTTGTGTGTGTAAGTGTGTGTGTGTGTAATGTTTCTCATCTCATATTATTTCACAATTGCATCACTTCCCCATCTACCTAACTACATCTTACTTTCATTTCACTTCATCTCTCTCTCTCTGTCTCTCTCGCTCTCTCTCTCTCTCTGTGCCTCTTTCGCTCTCTCTCTGTGTCTCTCTCGCTCTCTCTCTCTCTCTCGCTCTCTCTCTCTCTCCCTCTCTCTCTACTTCTCTA
>NC_068991.1:67927097-67930943 GCF_001194135.2 Octopus bimaculoides
ACCACCATCATTATCATCCCTCCCCCTTCACCATCTCACCCCCACCGTTAGAACTACCTCACACCTACCACACCCATATTCTCCATTTTTGAAATTACCATCGATTCTGAAATCACCACCGTCTTCCTCATCCTCATCATCCTCATCACTACCACCACCCATAAAACCCCCACCCACACACCACCACCACCACCACCACCACCACAATCACTGCCATTGTTATTATGGTGTCCAACCCCAGTCTGTAACTCCCACTAACTAACAATAGTGTCAACACCATCGTGCCCTGTTCAAATAATATTGTTAAAACACACAAGACCTTCAATGCACGCCCCTATGGCTTTCACACAGATTGAACACCTCCTTCCAGCTTTAACTATTGTAGATAATCGTCACAACAATGATGATTGCGTTCGCAGATATCTCTCTGCTTCATTGTCATGTCGTGTCATCTCCTGATTCATTTACCGTTACTATGACATACACTGCTCCTCCTCACCAAATCCTTTATTTATTTATTTTTTTGATCTACGTATTAATACGAATATATGGAGGTAATTGCTTCATGTTTTGGTTGTCAGAAATGTCCACCAACGGGCAATCAATCTTATTGAATTATTTTGCCGGTTGAAGGTACGTTCGATTATATTGATCTCACTATTCGATTGATACTCTATAGAATATTTAAACCAAAGTTTCTCAGCCTATTTCCCACTAGACCACACTATAACTTTCCAGAAAATGTATGCCCCACCGGTGGTTGGAAAAATACAACTTTATTTTTAATATTTCGTAATTATGTATTTTCCTTAAAGAAATATCCATACTAAGACATTAGAAATGCGCTCTACTACACCAAATAGTCTTTACACAGTCTGCTTGCCTCGAGGAATTGGTTTGGCTTGATTGAATATAGGTGTAGTATGTTTAGTGCGAAAATAAAATTTTTACAATTCCATGTCCCATTAAAAACGAAAAGAAAGCAAAAATTTGGATCCCACGCCTCACCATAATTCCCCCAGGCTCCAGCGGTTAGGCGTATGCCCCACGCTGGGAATCATTGGTGCCTCATGAATTGTCTGAAAGCAACCGCAAATCCCGAGTTGACATCTGCTCTTCTCTTCATTCTCGCGAACTCATTTCACCCTTTTTGGATAGACTTGTGTCTGGTGACGAAAATGGATCTTCTATCGAAATGTTAAACGTCGTAAACAGTGACTTGGTAAAAGGGAAAAAGCTCAACCACAACCGAGAATGGAATTTTATGGGAAAAAAGGTTCTTTTCTCTATCTGGTGATATTGCAAAGGAGTAATTCACTTTGAATTGTTACCACCTAATGCAACAATCAATGCCCAAGTCTACTGTCAGCAATTAGAACATTTGAACCAAGCTTTGAAGAAAAAAAGACCCACTTTAGTGAATCGAAAAGGAGTGATGTTTCATCAGGACAATAGGCGACCCCACACTACAGAGATCACATCACAGAAGATCGAAGAGCCTGGTTGGGAAAAAATTCCTCATCCACCTTATTCTCTCGACCTTGCTCCTTCAGACTACCATTTGTTTCGTAGTTTACTTTTGCAAGCCAGGAGGAGGTCGTAACTGACATTTCAGAGCTCTTCGCTTTGAAACCTAAAGAGTTTTACATTGATGGGATTGTAAATAAATGGAAGAAAGTCATAGATAATCAGGGAAAGTACATTGATGATTAAATTTCAATTAAATATAACATTTGATCGCTTGTTTTCTTTATTCAAAATTCGGACAGAACTTATGGGATGACCTGATATTAGACTCACTGTATTCTCAGTAACACAGTCTCTTAATAAGAAAATAAGTCCTAACTATACATATTTCGCACTAAATACATACGTCGCACTAAATATCAAAAACAAAGATAGCAAGCAAATTTTATGACTTTTACGAAATTCTCATTAAACCTCAAGTACAGAAAAAATCATTCAATTGTAACACAATCAGTCAGCAACAGCTGCACAACCGACAATCTAAACGACCTACAAATTTTAAGGAAAATAATATGAGGTGCACATTCAAAAATAAAGGGTTATGTTCCTTTATGTCGAAAGCTGTAGAAAAACCTTGATCTGTTTCAGGGGTGGTATAATGACCCAAACAGGAAGTGTAGTTAAATTCTGTATTTCTAATTATTTACTATTGATTAAATGTTTATGAAAATTATGAAGTCTTAGTGCTGGGTTTTATAGACAAGAAGAAGCACGACCCGATTAATAAGGAATTAGACGCAGGAAATTATAAGAATACGTCGATCCCTTTGCGTATCTTGACATACAAGGGACGAAAACCAATTAAATTATTCACTCTGATTTTAATATTAGCATGAGGCTTTATATGTACGATAATTGCTGTTATTTATGAGCACGGTGTTAAATAGGCAAAGCTAAATAATACAATTAAACGCGTATCTTTAAGCAAATGGATGGCAGCACAAATAAATAAGTATATTATTAATTTTAGCTTTGATTTGAGTAGAATTGTGCTGCAGGGCTGGCAGAACCGTTAGAGCGTCGGAAAAAAGTCCTTTGCAGCATTTCGTCAATAGTTGTTTTCTGAGTTCTAATCCCACCGTGGTCACCTTTCCCTTCATCACCCTGGGGTCCATAAAATAATATACCTGTCAAGTACTGGAATCGGTGGTATCAACTAACCCCTGCCTTCAAAATAACTGGACTTGTGTCCCAATTAGTCGTGAGGTGCTGTTAAAAGTACGTGAAGGTGAATTCTCAAATTAGATAAGTGTTTTATATATATATATATATATATATATATATATATATTTAATTAATACAAAACGGAGAAAACGGACAGTAAGGAAAAGACAACAACGAAGAAGAGATGTGCTCGAAACGTAAAACAACCACTTTCTTTCCTTCTCTGAGTGTCTCATGAGTGCGTTGCTTGTACCACGTCCGCGTGCTGTTTTTTTAAATTTTTGTTGTCATTTTCTCCGTTATTTTATTTATTTATTAGATATTTACCGCACGCTCACACGGACCCTCGTCCTTCCGACTAGCTTTGGAATAACTAATTCGCCGAATTCCTTCTATCATTGGATTACATCACCTTATGCATTCGGGGTACGCTGTTTCTGCACATTGATTATATATATATATATATACATACTAGTCTGTATATACTGTTTTTCTTCTTTTTAATATATACGAATATAAACAACACAGAAAAGTTACTGCGTTGCAAAATCAGAAGGAAATATATATTCATATACATGTGTGTGTATATATATATATATATATATATATATATATATATATATATATATATATATATATATACTTATATATATATATGTATGTGTGTATCAGTGTGTGTGTATGTGTGTGAATTTTATTGAGCATTTCAGGAGAAATTAAAAATTTATTATAGTGAATATACTCCCATTGAATACATTGAATACATACATGTGTGAATATTGGCTGTGTGGTAAGTAGCTTGCTTACCAACCACATGGTCCCGGGTTCAGTCCCACTGCGTGGCATCTTGGGCAAGTGTCTTCTACTATAGCCTCGGGCCGACCAAAGCCTTGTGAGTGGATTTGGTAGACGGAAACTGAAAGAAGCCTGTCGTATATATGTATATATATACGTATGTGTGTATGTGTTTGTATGTCTGTGTTTGTCACCCCAACATCGCTTGACAACCGATGGTGGTGTGTTTATGTCCTCGTAACTTAGCAGTTCGGCAAAAGTGACCGATAGAATAAGTACTAGGCTTCCAAAGAATAAGTCCTGGGATCGATTTGCTCGACAAAAGGCGGTGCTCCAGCATGGCCACAGTCAAAAGACTGA
>NC_068991.1:67932818-67934344 GCF_001194135.2 Octopus bimaculoides
GATTTGACTTTTATTATTTTTGTATTAATATTTGTGTATTTTTTTATATTGTTTTCTTCGTATTTTATATTGTTTTAACCTCCAACCTCTTCCTTTTTTGGACCCTCTCCTTCTAGCTCATATAAGCTAGTATTGTTTATGTAGCATTCACTCTACCCTGAATTGTGGCACAATACGGACAGATTTCGGAGTACCGATGAACTTTTATGTAAATGTATCAACTTAAAGGATTAAGATATTACGATGTATATTACAATGGATACTACAATGGACAATACCAAGTGGACTCCCCCTTTTTATCTCTCATGTTTCTCCCTCCTTTAACTTTGTTCTTGGTAACTTCTTCTTTGTGATATAATGCTTGGGAAAGAATATATTTGCGGCTGAAGATAGCTTTATACCATCCTGTATATCAATTATATACCAATATAATGATGCAACGACTATAAAGCTTGAAACACGTGTACGGCGGAATCCTTTGTGTTCTGTTTTTATTTTTACGTTTTTAATTTATTCTTTCACCCCGGCCACTCTCTGGCATATACAGGTGCTTGCAATTATCAAGTATTACCTCTATATATGTGTGTGTGTGTGTGTGTGTATACGTGTATATACGTGTATGTATGCATATCTGTATATTTATGTTTATATATGCACACATACACACATACACACACACACACACATATATATATATATATATATATATGTATGTATACATATATATATATATATGTGTGTGTGTATATACATACATACATGTGTAGTGTAGCACATGACATACAGTAAATATGGCAGCAACGTTCGTAGACAGAACTTCAGCTGTAAAAATCTTATCCGCACAAACGTTTCCTCCATTATAAACATCAAAAGAAACTTCATAAACAGGACATCTGAACCCATATTTTAACCGGATGTCAGCATATCAAATAGGCCATTCTAATTTTAAAAAAATCATGAGGTACTATCATCAGTCAAGAGTTTTGCGGCGTTAATTGATAAAATTAATTGATTAAATTAACGCTGCCAATCGGCGCGTGTTACGGTGCTCACAATCAACAGTATGAACATACATATATAAGGATCAGAGATACACGTACTTTCGCTATTTTCTCTGAAATATGGGCTTTTAACGATGGAATATTCTTTTCTACTCTAGGCGCAAGGCCCGAAATTTTTGGGGGAGGGGGGCTAGTTGATTAGATCAACCCCAGTACACAACTGGTACTTAATTTATCGACCTCGAAAGAATGAAAGGCAAAGTCGACCTCGGCGGAATTTGAACTCAGAACATAACGGTAGACGAAATGCCGCTAAGCATTTCGCCCGGCGTGCTAACGATTCTGCCAGCTCGCCGACTTACAATGGAATATTGTAATATAGGTTAAAAATGTAGATGTTATGCATTTCTTTTCCATCATTCAACACAACAATATTTATAGCTGTATTCTAATGTTTGTATGTATGTGCATATATACATATATTTCTATTTAAGCATATTTATATACATATGTATATACACCTAG
>NC_068991.1:67934624-67935782 GCF_001194135.2 Octopus bimaculoides
ATATATACACATACATATACATAATGTTATTGTCAATGATTTCTATTATTCGAGTCACGCCTTTTTAAAGTTAAAAAAAAAAATCGCCCACCGAAATTCCTGTATGCATGTACGTCTGTAAATAATAATAATAATAATAATAATAATAATAATAATAATAATAATAATAATAATAATAATAATGATGATGATGATGATGATAATATTGGTAGTTAATGAGATAGAAAGATAAAAAGACTGGCCATTTAAATATGCAAAATTTACTCGTTTAATCTACTGTAAATACATAGTACCACTACAGGAAAATAGACAATTTACCTCATTCTAAGGGCTTAGTTTTAAGTTTGTCCTCAGCTTTGGGAGTTATATTGCTCCAGTTTGCCCACTTTACATGACCTAACTTTGATTAAAATTCGTCTCCACTGAACGGGACGCGAAATTTTTTTCCCACGTAGTTCCAGGCCTCAGTAATGAACTCGTTTGCATACAGCCAGTCAGAGCTCACTTTGACCTTGTTGTCCAGTTAAGAGACACACACTGCCAAATAAACTCAAGACGAAGAACGGTGTTCTAAGTCGACCGATCGCCAAGTTATGCCTGATTTTAGGAGACAAGTAATTAAACACACACACACATGCATAAATACATACATATATGCATACATGCATAGGCACACACATACACACACACACGCACAGAGACACACACACAGTGACCCACACACATGCGCACAAACAAACAAAAAAGAACGCAGTATAAATAACGGACAGAGCCAAGACTAAACGAAAATTTTAGGAAATTAAAAATAAGGAATAAGTGGAAATTTTACCGGTGAGTGTGTTAAATTATAAGGCACGAAAAGAAAAGGACTCACCCCAGACACAACGGAATATGCTTCAACACACGAAATCACATAAAAAATATTGCAAACCAAATCCCAAAACGAAGTAATTAGATAGATTTGCATCTATACCTATTATCGGATTTTGTTAGGGCCTCATATGGTAAAGATGTGGATGGGAAAATGAGGGTAGAGGGTGATGTGCTAGCAACCCTCTCCCCTTACTGTTTTACAAAGTAAAACAAGAACGCAAATAACTACGCAGAGGCAACCATGGTTGAAACAAGAACAAGAACAACAAGCATTATTAAAAGAGA
>NC_068991.1:67935792-67936794 GCF_001194135.2 Octopus bimaculoides
AACGCAAATAACTACGCAGAGGCAACCATGGTTGAAACAAGAACAAGAACAACAAGCATTATTAAAAGAGAAAAGAAGCATGGTCATTCCTTGTCCAAGTGACCTTATCTTATCGCCCATCACTTGTTATGCACTCATAAATCAATTTGATAACTAAGCTATGATTGGCTGTATGTAAATGGGGTCCGGAACTCACGTGGGAAAAAAATTCGCGAACGGGACGTCGGTAACTCGTAGAGTTAACTTCCCAGCTTTTACTGGAACTTATTTACAGCTTGAGTGAACAGGATCAAGAACACAGTGCATCACCCACTCCGTGATTTGAAACTATGATCTTACAATTGCGAGTGCAGCACCCTTTCATGTATAACAGCTTGAATGCAAATTTGGTTAACTCTACAAACCTATTTTCAGCTGTTACTCTAAAAATAGTAATTAATATAGATTAATTGCTACGAGTTCTTCAGAGAAGACAGGGTCTCTATCGGAAACCTTTCTCAAGGGTTTTACGATTAACTGGAAGAAGGAAGGTCGTTGCCTTCAAACAAGAGACTTGATTCTAACGCCTACCACAGAGAAGCCTTCACGGCTTAGTGTTAGAGTAGAGGTATTAAACGAAATGGCAGGTTAGGTCTCCCACGCAATATCAGGCAGGCCGTTATATAATACATAAAGATTATATAATACATAAAGAATGCATTGATAATATGCAGGAAGATCTCTTAAACGTGGAAACATAATCTTTTACTCTTGGCCATGCTGGAGCACCACCTTTAGTCAAGCAAATCGACCCCAGGACTTATTCTTTGTAAGCCTAGTACATATTCTATCGGTCAGTTTTTGCCGAACCGCTAAGTTACGGGGACGTAAATGCACCAGCATCGGTTGTCAAGCGAAGTTGGGGAGACAAACACAGACACACAAACATATCCACACACATACATATATACATATATATATATTGATACGTGCGCACGCACACCGAGAGAGAGAGAGAGAGAT
>NC_068991.1:67937532-67938392 GCF_001194135.2 Octopus bimaculoides
AGAGAGAGAGAGAGAGAGAGAGAGAGAGAGAGAGAGAGAGAGAGATTGTATAAAATGTAGAAGTGATATTTTTCGGAATGGAATCTGGTTCGTCAAGTACATAAGATACATACACACACAAGCATAGTGTTATACTCACACAAATCGCCACACACACACACATAACATCACCGTGTCACCACAAGCACCATCCTCATCAGTTCTATGTGGACACATTTTTAGTACTTGCTTATTCTTAAGACGGAAGCTAAACCGATGTTATTTCTGTTTAAATATACACCCATACATGCTTATACACAAACATATAATTACGTGTGTACACGTGCTTGTTTATACGTACATACATACATACATATACATACATACAAAGATATATATATATATATGTATATATATGTGTGTGTGTGTGTGTGTGTGTGTATACGATGTGTGTGTGCGCGTACCGATAGATCTGAGCGCAAATCTGCGTTTGCGGTGAATGGGAGAGGCAAGCCGAAGTCACAATGCGTGTGTGCAGAAAAACGCGGATGATAGTTTCAACAGCGAAGCTGAGTGCGAGAGGGGAGGAGTGTGAAGTCGCTGATGGGAACAGTGGGAAGAGTATATGAAGGAGAGCGAGAGTGTGAGGAAGAGCAGAAGGAGAGAAAGAGAGAGTGAACAAAGGGAGGAGGAAGGGAGGAGGAACTTAAGCGAGTCAAAGAGAAATTGCGACAGAGAGAGATAAGGAGAGAGCTATAGGGGTTGAGAGTGGGAGTGGGAGACAGCGAGATGATGGGAGTTAGAGAGAATTGGAAATAATTGTCGTAAAATGCGTGAGTAGTTTCGTAAGTGAAGGAGGAGAGGGGAGAGGAGACAGAAAC
>NC_068991.1:67940731-67941357 GCF_001194135.2 Octopus bimaculoides
TATATATATATATATATATATGTATGTAAGTATGTATGTATGTATGTATATATATATAACTCCCTCATTGATCAAATGCGACATATTACAGGAGGTTCCAAGTAATGGTGTAGCTCAGTCAACGGTGGTGCTCCAGCATGACCGCAGCTTTAAAGCTGAAACATTTTAAAATAGTAAAAATAGTTATATATTACTTTGGAAACACGGAGTAGATGAAACAATGACGACTGAAGAAGGGGTATATTCTTCATGTTGTATGTCTCGTTCCTCTGTTTGTTTTTTTCTTTATTCGAAAAAAAGTTAGCTTTCTATGTTTTCGTTTTCTATGTTTTCGTTTGTCATTGTGTTTAACGTTTTTTTGATGTTCTGTACCCATATATGCATGTATATATACATATATATGTAGGTATGTACATATATGTATGGATATATGCATATATTTATATTATATATATACATAGATTGCCCGAAATGTGGAGTTGATGGACAGCCAACAACTGATGAAGGGTCGTTGTTCATGTTACTTGTCTTGTTTTCCATTTATTTATCTCGTTGTTCGCATACCCAAGTTTGCCTTCATATTTCATGTTGTTTACGTTTTGTGACGTCCTGTACCCATATATATA
>NC_068991.1:67941367-67942707 GCF_001194135.2 Octopus bimaculoides
CTATCTATCTATCTATCTATCTATCTATCTATCTATCTATATATTCATCAAAGAAGCGGGAATGAAGTTTATCTGTATATCAATTTCCCGTATATATCTATATATATATATATATTATACACATACATACATACATACATACATACATACATAACATGAATCCGAGAGGTTTTAAAATTGAATATATATAGACGTGTCTTCCAGAGGGTTACGCCACGATTCTCGGAATCCACACCGTATATAACTCATGTGTGTGTGTGTGTGTGTGTGTGTGTGTGTGTGTGTGTGTGTGTGTGTGTGTGTGTGTGTGTGTGTGTGCATGCATTCATGTGTGAGTTGTCGTTTGTATCTGATTGTGTGTCCCTGTGAGTTTGTATGTTTATATATAGTGGTATTAAGTTAGGAACTTATTTAATAGTCTTTCGAATGGTTGATACGAAAAGGACTTGAGAGAGAGAGGGGGGGGCAAAGACGGTCAGTCAGGCAGAAATAGAGATAAGAATCAATGTGCATAAAAAGAGTCGATACGAAAAGGAAAAGTAGGAGAGACGAGAAACATGGCGGGAAAGACTGAGTTCGTCGGACCAGGTTTATGCTATTCTGATGAAATCGCGGTCATTCACAAATAGTTAGGAAGACAGATTCATAAATACTTACATAGATGGTGTGTCGATAGATGTACGGAAATACATAAATTCATATGCATACATGCAGATAAATGCACGTATTTGTATATACAGTAATCCATCGACTATCGCGGGTGTTACGTTCCTACCCCCGCGATAGATAAAAATCCGCGAAGTAGAAACAGTATTGTATATTTATTATTACTATTTTGTATAATTTGTATTTGTTCATTTTATTATAAATGCAAAACAACATCACGGTGGAATCGACGTAAGCTTAAATAATGAACCGCGATAGGTGACGAGGGATTACTGTATATACTTTTTACTAACGTACAGACAAGCATATATACACACACATATATATATATATATATATAGTTTTAGGGAAAATAATCAATTTTCAAGAACTCATCGATGAAAATCCACTATCACATATAGAAAAATTAATAATTAAAAGCACAATAAATGAGTATAATATAAAGTAAAGTAAATATCATAAGATAAATATAATAAAATGATTACACGTGTTTCATAACCAATTTTCAAATAGAAAAGAAATTTAAATCGATTAAAATCAATTGAAATTATCTAAAATAAGTTCTATTCAAAAATATAGCTACTCGTCAGATCGTAAGTAGAACAATAATTAGATATATATCTCAACCAACAATAAGTACCAAATGAATTAATATGATATACTTATTATATAAA
>NC_068991.1:67944239-67948269 GCF_001194135.2 Octopus bimaculoides
ACACACACACACACACACACACACACACACACACACACACACAGATATAAGTGTGTGTGATTGTATTTCTCCCATCCCCACCGCTTGACATCGGAGTTGGTGTGTTTATGTCCCCCGTAACTTAGTGGTTCAGCAATAGAGGCCGATAAAATAAGTAGAAGGCTTTAAATACATACATAAAAAATAAGAACCAGGGTCGATTCGATCGGCTAAAAATTCTTGAAGGTGGTGCCCCAATATGACCGTAAAAGATAAAAGATATATGTAGAGACATTTAAATAAGGATAAACGCGGGCTACACTCCATATATGTAGTGTAGTGTACGAAGGGTCAAACGAGAGGCTCACAACAGCACTTAATGCTAAGGGTCAAAGTTTGTTTAGATTATTATCTGATGATCGGGAGCGTGTAATTCGAATCACTAGATATGGAATGCTAAGTGCAATAATCATGATGTGTATGCGCGCACGCGCGCGTATTTGTATATGTATATATATGTGTGTTGTTTTGTATACATTTGAATATATGTATATATGTTTGTATACGCATATTACAATTATAACTGAAAAATATAACAGTGCTGGCGAAGTATTAGGATGCGAAGCGTCAGTTGATATCTTAATATTCAACAGCTGCAATATATATTAAAAAAAAAAAATTATTACTAAGTAAAGCAGTGAGCTGGCAGAACCGTTAGCACACCGGGCGAAATGCTTAGCGGTATTTCGGCTGTCTTTACGTTGTGAGTTCAAATTCCGCCGAGGTCGACTTTGCCTTTCATCCTTTCAGGGTCGATAAATTAAGTACTAGTTGCGTACTGGGGTCGATGTAATCGACTGCCCTCCCCCATTGTGCCTAGAGTAGAAAAGAACCGTTGGCATGCCGGGCAAAATGCTCAGTTGCCTTTCATCTGTCTTTACGTTCAGAGTTAAAATTCTCTCGTGGTTGACTTTGTCTTTCATCCTTTCGGGGTCGATAAAATAAGTACCAGTTGAGCACTGGAGTGGATGTAATCGACTTGCTCCCTCACCAAAAATTTCTGGCCTTGTACCAAAATTTCAAACCAATATTTATTTATAGATTAGAAAATATTGTGCTTCGTAATTTTACTCATCAAAGTATATCAATTAATCCCTATTTGTTGAAATCTTTTATTGAGTTTCTCTGTTTCGCAATTCGCAGCCGTGGGAGTGTGGTTAAGGAGCACGCTTTGCAACCACATGATTTCGGGTTCAGTCCTACTGCGTGGTAATTTGTCAAGTGTCTTCTATTATAGTCCAAGGCTGACCAGTGCCTCGTGTGCGGATGTCGTAGACGTAAGTTGTGTAGAAGCTCGTCGTATATGTGTATATGTGTATGCACCTTCAACACGATGCTCCAGCATGGCCCATAGTTCGATGACTGAAACAAGTAAAAGATAAAAGAATTACTTAAAATCTGGTTGGTCGGATGTGAAAGCTGTTTTCGGTAAAATAGCACTGAAACCTTTCTTTATCTTGGGAGACGCGCGTTAGAAGCCACGCACAGACGGCGTGTAACAGTTTGGTCACAGTAACTCTATAGGAATTGTGCCAAACCTATAATGCACGGGTGAGTAAGGATTATGGAACAAAGTTTTCAAATCTTCTACACCAACGTCATAACGATGATGATAATGATGTAGATGACGTCACTTACTGCACTGGTGTAACTGTTGCGTTTGACGTAACCGATACGTCTGATGTGATGACTTGTAATAACTCAATGAGACGACTGACCCAAATACTTGAACAAGCGTTACGTAACGACGCCACTGCTGTTAGTTGTAGAACTGAGGTAACTACGTAAATTCTAGGGTGGGGGGAGTAACCGACGTCTTTGATGTAATCGACATAATTGACGCCAGCGCTGTTATCGACGTGAATGACGTAACTGGCGGGAAAATGACGTAACTGTTATGAATTTTGTAGTCAACGTTGCTGAAGTGAACCCTGTATCCGAGGTGATTACCAAAAACTATACTGTTGACCTAAGCGCTGTCTTTAATGTAAAAATCAGAACTGGTACCTAGATGATACAGTAAATGATGTACTTAACGTAAAATCTAGAAGCTGAAGTATCTGACATCTTTAATCCTTATTTTCATAAGTTTAACTTAAACATCCATACTTGTTTTCAAACTTTTAGTTTACCCTTTTTTCCCCTATTTTCTGATTAATATAAAGCTTTAAGCTTTCCTTTCATATATCTCAAGTTATTCTGGTGGTTGAAAAACAAAATGGGAATGTGTATCATACATGATGCATTGACGCCAGAGAAAAGGTTAATGTGGCTGACATCATTTGACATCGTCTATGGATCATTTCCTATTTTTATTGTCAGTGGTTCCATTGCCTTGCTATATTTACCTTTATACACTATATATGAAGACGGCTCACAGTCGGTTCTATTTAGGTAACAGGGGAAAAATTTGTTACATAGCAAAGGAATATATGTTTTAAAAAACAGTGTTACATACAAAACTGTATGCATAAGAGAAGGAAAATAGAGGGTGCTCAACCTGCATCGGTGCGGGTAGGTTAGCAGAAACAACTGACCCAAAGGCAACAACGGGCGGGATGAGCGTGAGTGTGAGCAGTACTGATCGATTAGATGAATCAAGAAGATACACTAATGATTTCAATTTTTTTTCACAAGGGCAGCTTTGTGGGGGAGAGAATTAAGTCGATTACATCGACCCCAGTGTTTCACCGATACTTAATTTATCGACGCCGAAAAGATGAAAGGCAAAGTCGACCTCGGCGTAATTTGAACTCAGAACGTTGTGACGGGTGAAATACCGCTAAGCATTCCGTCCAGCGTGCTAACGATTTTGCCAGCTTACCGCCTTTAGAAAATACACTAATACCGAAGGTGTTTCAGTCGGCAAAGCAAGCAAAGGAGTCTTCGATTCACACCGACAGATCGACTGTTCGGTCGTCCTCCATCATGGCTAGGAGAGCCGAGCATTTTCACGAGCATTTGATTACTCAGAGAGGTAATTAAAAGAATCATGCTCCACCGCTAGGGATATCCTATTGGGTGGATGAGAATGCTCCGCGTCCTTACTGAAGAACTTGAACGGTGAACACTTGACAGGCTGGTGAGAGTATTAGGTTCTGAGTTATGGGTATGGCTCGACGCGGAACGACTACCGTTGGTGTTTCACTGGCTCTAATAGAGGGCAGTCACCGCATGTTCAACGTACATGACATAGTAGTTCCAGCTTGATTCCTCTTTAATGCCTTGACCAGATACACGCGCGCTCGCACGAACGTGCACAAAGTTATAAACCGAAGAACCGAGTACTATAAGCAGTAAGAGGTTTTGGATGAGAATGGCACTAAAAATCTTCCATGGCCAAGCCAGTCACCAGATATGAACCCTATTGAACACCTCTGGGACATAATGAACCGGACATTTCATAAAAAGAACAAGAAAGCATCTTCAAAGCTAGGTCTTTTCAGATTAGTGCATGAAACTTGGCAAGAAATTCTGCAAGAGAATATTCGTCATCTTATCAATAACATGCCTAATAGGGTCTTTGCATTGAAAAATGCAAAGTGTATGTCTACTAAATATTAAATATTCACATAATAACAATTAATGAATAATTTGAATGTATAATCTCAGATTAAAATAAATTTTAATGATTATACGGCTGTCAATTTACTTTTGTCATGTCTGTGTGTACACACACACACGTGCGCGCGCACACACACACATATATATATATATACGCAGGGGTGAAGGGAAAGAGATGAACAGAGAGAGGCAAAAACGTGTCTATGTATTAATATGTTTTTATACATAGGCGCAGGAGTGGCTGTGTGGTAAGTAACTTGCTTACCAACCACATGGTCTCGGCTCCAGTCGCACTGCGTGGCACCTTGAGCAAGTGTCTTCTGCTATAGCCTCGGGCCGACCAAAGCCTTGTGAGTGGATTTGGTAGACGGAAACTGAAAGAAGCCCGTCGTATATATGTACATATATATATATATATATATATATA
>NC_068991.1:67948352-67948684 GCF_001194135.2 Octopus bimaculoides
CCGATGCTGGTGTGTTTACGCCCCCGTAACTTAGCGGTTCGGCAAAAGGGAGCCATAGAATAAGTACTAGGCTTACAAAGAATAAGTCCTGGGGTCGATTTGTTTCGACTAAAGGCAATGCTCCAGCATGGCCGCAGTCAAATGACTGAAACAAGTAAAAGAGTAAAAGAGTATACATTAGTTACTCTCGTGGTTGAAAAGAGGTATGTGTATTGTATATGCTGCATGTGTGTGTGTATTCTTTTACACACACACACACAAACACAAACGCACGCAGAAACACACACACACACACACACACACACACACACACACACACACACACACACACA
>NC_068991.1:67950679-67953471 GCF_001194135.2 Octopus bimaculoides
ATATATATATATATATATATATATATATATATATATATATATATATATATATATATATATATATATACATATATATATATATACATATATACATACATACATACATACGTACATATATATGTATACATATATATATATTTATGTATATGTATATATGTGTGTGTGTGTATATATATATACATATACATATATGTAAGACATTAAGTCTGCACATACGTCACAGATGTACACACACACGCACACATATATATATCTATATATAAACATTGATCATAGAACAAACATCAAATTCGAGTCAACGACTTTATATATAACACCATACCTCCAAACATTTGGTCATATATAAATATTACCATGGTTCTTCAACGTATGAAATATACATATACAAAAAAACACAGAAGATAAAATTATATATGCGAATAAAAATACAAATATATAGAACTCAGGAGTGGCTGTGTGGTAAGTAGCTTGCTTACTAACCACATGGTTCCTGGTTCATTCCCACTGCGTGGCATCTTGGGCAAAAGTCTTCTACTATAGCCTCGGGCCGACCAAAGCCTTGTGAGTGGATTTGGTAGACGGAAACTGAAAGAAGCCTGTCGTATATATGTGTATATATGTATGTGTGTGTATATGTTTGTGTGTCTGTGTTTGTCCCCGTAGCATTGCTTGACAACCGATGCTGGTGTGTTTATGTCTCCGTAACTTAGCGGTTCGGCAAAAGAGACCGATAGAATAAGTACTAGGCTTACAAAGAATAAGTCCCGGGGTCGATTTGCTCGACTAAAGGCGGTGCTCCAGCATGGCCGCAATCAAATGACTGGAACAAGTAAAAGAGTAAAGAGAGAACGGTGTATCAAAAAGGTAAATATAATCGACTAAAAATTGTAAAACGTGTCATGCTACTAAAAATTTAAACAAACTAAGCTAAAATAAAATATCGATCGACTAAAAAAATTTTTTCTACTCTCCTCACACAAAAGAGTACATCCAAAAAATTCAATTCATAAAACCATGGTAGGTTAGTGTCTAGGAGCAAAATGAGTTCCACAAAATGAAGTCAAACACACCTACGGCCATTTCGGGAGTTCATTGCCGCGGTTCGATTACTGTTAATGCGCATCTCGGCAATGACCTCCTCATCAGGATGAACAAACAGGAAACTCAAATACTGGTTTTATGAAATGAACTTTTCGGACGTACTCTTTTGTGTGAGGGGAGTAAAAACAAAATGTTAGTCGATTGATATTTTGTTTTATTTCATTTAGTTTTTTAGTAGCATGACACGCTTTAGAATTTTTAGTCGATTATATTTACCTTTTTGACAGGCTATTCTATATATTTGTACTTTTATTCGCATCTATATTTTTATCTTCTTTGTTTTTTATGTATATGTATATTTTTATATGTTGAAGAATCATGGTAATGTTTATATATGATCAAATTTTTACAGGTATGGTGTTATGTATATATGACTACACGTCACTGCTCTGTTATTCTACACCGGTAGTTCTCAACCTTTAAACACCCCCCCCCCATAGACCCCCTTCGATTCCTATTCTAATCTATTGGACCTCCATGCTAAAAAAACAAACAAGCATCCTATTTTAATCTCATAATTAAATATTATTGGGAATTGTATAAAAAAATGTTTTTAAAATATTCTGTATATTGCAGAAGAATAAACCAATTTCTTGCGCATAAATTTTAATACCAAAATCTTGTATGGACTTTCAAGATTCCCAAGAACCCACACCTAACAGACATTTAATTCTTCACTACATTCCGCTATAGTAAGCTACACTACAATATGCCACACCATTCCATGCCGAACTGCCAAACACTTCTACATAACACTGTGCTACACTCATATGCACATCTACGTTATGTATGCTACACTTCAACGCTACGCTATTCTGCGCTACAATACTCCATGCTAAACAGTCACGTGGCTAGTAATTTTGAAGGGAGGGGCAAGTTGATACATCGAGCCCAATGGCTAAAAGGATAAAAGGCAAAGTCGACCTCGGCGGGATTTGAACTCTGAGTGTAATGAGTCGGAAGAAGTACCACTAAGCAGTTTGTTCGACGCGCTAACGTTTCTGCCAATTTGTCGCCTTAATCCTTTTGACCACAGGCACAAAGCCTGAAGTTTTGTGGGTGGGAGTTAATCGATTACTTCGACCCCAGTGCTCAACTGGTTTTTGTTTCTTCGGTTCCAAAAGAATGAAAGGCAAGGTTGACCCCGATGGAATTTGAATTCAAAACGTCTAAAGACGGACGAAATACCGCTAAGCATTTCGTCCGGCGTGCTAACAATTCTGCTATCTCACCGCCTTAAAGTAACTATATAATCCTCTTTGCCATAGACAGGAGGGAACTATCGATTATATCGATCCCAGTGATCAACTGGTATTTATTTCTTTGACTCTGAAAGGATTAAATCCGAAAGAATGAAACGCAAAGTCGGCCTCGGCGGAACTTGAACTCGTAACGTAAAGAAGTGCGAAAAGCCGCTAAGCATTTGGTTCAACGCGCTAACCATTCTGCCAGCTCGTCGCCTTAAAGTAACTGTATAATGAAATATATAATAGTATATATAAATTATATTGTAGCAGTAACTATATAGAATGAAAATTAGTTTACCACAGAAGTTGTCATCTGTTTACAGGCTGTTTGGAATTCTCTTTATGTTACATGTTCATTATGTGTAGGTGTGTGGTTATGTACGTGAGACTATCTGGATGTGTGATTATGTGTATATGTATGTTTGTAGGTCTCTCTCTCTCTCT
>NC_068991.1:67954170-67955194 GCF_001194135.2 Octopus bimaculoides
ATATATATATATATATATATAAATATATGTACACATGTATCTCTATTGATAACGTCATTCACATGCACACACACGCATGCACACTGTGTCGTGGGGCACTTCCTTGTCAGGGTTAGACACAGACAGTCCAATAGTCAGACTGCAAAAGGACCAAATACACGCACACATACATACACGCACACACATACATACATACATGCATACATACATTCATACACATATACACGCACATGGGTACATGCACAAATGTACATACGCAGAGAAACAGACATTCATTGAAGCACATTGACGCACACACAGACAGAGACAAATAGACACGCGCGCGCGCGCGCACACACACGCACACACACACACACACACATAGACACGCAGGGTCACAACGTACACACACACACTTACAAAGACATACAGGCAGACTGGCGATCCAGACGTTCATAATTTAACAAACACACACACATACATACACACACACACACGCGCACACACATACAGACATATAGTGTCCCAGATACACACACTCACGCACACATATACGCAGACAAGTTCACAGACACACACATACACACGTGCTTTAGACACACCCACAAACATAGTCACAGTGCAACACACACACACACACACACACACACACACACACACAATCACCGTTGAACACATAGATATACACTCGCAGACAGATTAAGTGTTCCAGACACACATACATACATACATACATATATACAAATACACTCACACAGTCACACACAGGCTCACGAACACACACATACATACATGCATAGACACACCCACAGACAGACAGTCATAGTGTAACAAATACACACATATAGCCAGAAATACAGTTGCACATATATGTACTCACAAAAAGATAGTGTCACCTCCCACACATACATGATCACAAACACATACATATATACGTAGACACACCCGCAGACAGACACGATCATCGACACACAGGCTCACACACACACACACACACACACACACACACACACACACACACACACACACACACACACACACACAC
>NC_068991.1:67955719-67956569 GCF_001194135.2 Octopus bimaculoides
ATATATATATATATATATATATATATATAAACCATGTTCTGTGTCCCTAGAAACACTTTGAGGCCGTATGTGAAGATGGTTTGAGAACGGCTGAGGAAGAAATAGCAAACAAACAGACAAGAAAATAAAAACACAAACTATGAAGTTCCACAACCGCTACCGCCGCCACCGACAACAGCAACAGCAACAGCAACATCAGCAGCGGTGGCGGCAACAGCAACAGAAACAGCAGCAGCAGAAGCAGCAGCAGCAGCAGCTAGCAGTACCATTGCGATCGGATAGGATAACGCTAGAGAAAAACCGTGGATATTGAGCAGAAGATAATTTCATGAGTTAAATACAGATCGTAGCCAAACGCAACAACAATAACAACAACAACAACAACAACAACAACATCAACAACAACAACAACAGCAATAATAATAATAATAATAATAATAATAATAATAATAATAATAATAATAATGATAATAATGAATGTATTATTCAAAATGTAGAGCCACTGCGAAGAAAAAAAGAAAACACGAAACGGAAGCAACAACAACAACAAAACAACAAAACAAAAAAAACGAAATATAAGCGAGACTGTTCCGTTTGAATTAATTTATTAATTTTTAATTTTATTCTTGTGTTTTTTTTGTTATATATATATATTGTTTGATGAATTTGTCTGATGGATTGTTTGATTGTTTGTTGTGGAAATTTCGCTTTAATTTTTGGAAATTTTCGTTATTACGAATTAATGAAAACGGTAAACGAATTCTCGAACAATCAAGAGGTTGAATTAAACAGATAAATTAATAGACAGTGAAGCCTTATACATACATACATACATACATACATACATACA
>NC_068991.1:67956785-67961625 GCF_001194135.2 Octopus bimaculoides
TATATATATATATATATATATATATATATATTAAAAGGAAGGAAGAAAATAAGGAAGACTATACGGTCGTTACTTTCCACTAAATATTCACCTTTTCCTTCTGTGCACCTCGTCTTCCTCCTCGTCTGTCTCATCGTCGCCGTCATCACCATCATCATCATTAGCAGCAGCAGCAGCAGTAGCAACGTTAAATAACAAGACCAATGAAGATGGAGACCAGGGGTCGGTCGATGGTAAAACGAACGACGAACGAATATATAACACAGTTTGTTCATTAATTGTTTAAAAACCCGGAAATTATTACTCCATTTGTCAGAACGTACCACCAATAACTGTTAAAGTACCCTGGAAAACAAACCAAAGAAAAAAACAAAACGGCAAACAAAAAACAAACAAAAAACCCCTATAATATTGTTACCTCCAAACCATCACACATCTTGTCGATTGAAAAGGAAAAAAAAAGATATATACATATATATATATTTATTTATACACGGGAAAGCAAGTTCAAAATTATATATATATATATATATTATATATATATATTATATATTTTCACTGTAGTTTCTAATATTTGACTTCTGACCACCAACCGCGTTGTGTACATACATACACATACACATACATTCATTCATACATACATACATACATACATACATACATACATACATACATACATACATACACAGAATACCAAAGCGAACACCGGTCCATATACTTCTAAACGCAGATGTGCATATCAACACAGTTATCTCTTTCTCTCTCTCACACATTTCTCTTTCTCTCTCTCTCTCTCTTGCACAATACATACCACTTAATTTCACATAAGTTAAACGAAGGTACATACCTCTATATGCATTTATATTTTTAAACTACTTATACATACATTAGCATATATAACCACATATATACATTCATATATATATATGTATATATATCGTTTATACACAGGTTTTCTTCTCAAAACATAAACATACGTTCCTAATTACCCACATACATGCGTGTATAGAATACATCGACATCTAATTACATAGATACAGCTAAATACATAAATACACGCATTTATTTATATATAGAAAGAGTGTGTTTAAATCGTTATAATAAATTTATATCTACACAAAGATTAATATCTATATATATATATTCATATATCAGATAGAACGTACATACAAATTATTGACAAAATAATAAGCGACATTTAAATACATATAAAATATGTGTATAAAATTCGTAGCATACCTGAGTATATGAGTAAACAAAAATTCCAGGAAGTACCAATATATGTTTATATATATATATATATCAGCACTTTTAACTTAAAACTTCATTACACATAACTTGTCTCATGTAATATCGAAAATTTCTTTACTCCTAAAATATATGAAAATATATTTTCAAAACTTTAATTTGGCTGTGATTTTTTCGACGCACTTTATCGTAATTTAAATACATATATGATATTTTAGTTGTAGATAATAACTTGTCTCAAGAGAAACAATTTCCGTATTTTATTTTATTCCAAGTAAATTCCAGTTAAATTATGCTTGTACTTAACTTACTACTTTTGTAGTATATTTTTTACTATCTAAAATACCCATATATATATATACATATATACATTTATATATATACAGAAAGCTGGAAAGTTTTAATAAATATTTAGTTATTTCTCAGAAAGTTTCAGTTTCTGAAAATTTCATTAAAATATTTTAATTTATTTCTTAGTTATATATTTTATTTGTTTCTTGCTCGGCATTTACATATATGTTGCATATATGTCTTTATATGTGTAGAAGATAAACACACACACTCACACATACATATACACACACAAATAATTTGTGTACTTATATAATTCACAAATAGGTTAATATTGTATATTTGAAGTTGTTTGTTTATATACAAATATATATATCAATATTTTGGGAAACAGGGTTTTGTAAAAAGAAGACAGAAATCAAATGCTACTTATTATGTTTCGATAAACCGTAATGTATTTCAACCATCAAATTTTAAAAATAAAAATAATAAATGAGAAATAACAAAGAAAATATTGCAAGATGATTGCTCAAAATATTAATTGTGGTATTGATAACGATAACGATATAGGGAGAAGATATATCGATATATTGGTAAATTTGACAACGAATACGAGCAAATCTAGTTGAAAAATATATCGATAGATTGATTGATAGATAGAGATATGATTAGAGTAAGAGTGTGTGTTAAATTAACATATAGTAAAGGTGTAGAATCTATATGTTGATCTGTTGTAGTTTGAATATATCTAATCTTCTTACATACACTTATATATATAAACATATTGATAGATAGATAGATAGATAGATAGGTAGATAGGTAGATTTAGTCAAATATTTAGAAGCAGTTTATAAATCGACAGGTAGATACTAGTTAGGTAGGGATATACGTACATACTTTTATAGGTAGATTCCATATCAAGAGAAACACAAGTTTCATATATATACATATATATATATATATAGGTATATACATACATATATATGAATGTATATGTTTGAAATCAATACAACGATGATTGCATGAGGAATGCTATCGGCTGCGGTATGGATAATATCATTTAGAAAGATTTCTAACTAATGACACGCTTTAATTTTCACCCAATCAAGGAAAGATAAAAAGAGAAGAAAAAAGTAACTACAGATAAACACGTCTGAAAACGCCATAACATTGAAACTGTTTATAACTACTTGGTTTTTACATATTTATTCTCATGACCGAACAGTTTTATTTTTCTTCTTTTTCCTCCCGTTCAATTTGTTTACCTTGCTATTTGCTTACTGTAAGTCCTTAAGGTCACACACACACACACACACAGACAGACAGACACACGCACACACATACACACACAGAGCCACAGCCACGCAGACACACACGTACGTATGTACGCAATATTTAAATATCTACGTGTGCTGTAGGGGTTAGACTTAGCTCTCATTTTTAAGCGAAATTGCGGAGCCTTCTTTAACAAGCCCCTGTTTCGCTGATTCGTGGATAAGGGATAAGAAACATAGCGAGAAGGGTCGAAAAAAAGGTGGAGCAGGTGCGCTGAAACACGCATACGCACACACGCACACACGCACTCACAGATTTACGCAAATACGCAAACACTCAACGCACCCATACGGACATACATATACATACGCACACATATGCACACAGAAATACAAGCACATACACAGACACAAGCATATAGTCATCCCACCTTCCTTTTATCACTCACTCTCACACACACACTCAGACACACACACACACACACACACACACACTCTCTCTCTCTCTCTCTCTGTGATTCTCTCTTATCCCTCACTCCGTCTTTCTCTCTCACTTTCGCACAAACAAGAAAAAGTAGACAGGCGAAAAAGCTACACACTCAATCCCGTGTTCAAATACATGCAAATATATTTATGAATATACATACACGTCTCTAATCATGGTAGCTACTATGCATCCATATATAGACTACACACATATATCTGACTTCATGATAGCCTTCTATTCTCCTACGTATTTATTAGAGTTTTCTACGATAGCTAAAGAGATGCTATAGCTAACAGTTATATATAGTATTAATTTAACATCATACAGCAGTCGTTGTATATACATATATATGCATATACATATATATATATATATATATCTATACACTGCAATTATACATTGGATATAGACACCGTAGTCTTCTCATATAAACGCAATCACTACTGTCATACGCAACATTATCAACATCATCATCATCATTAACAACAACAACAGTGATATATTACAGTGACAAAATGTATGTTAAGATACAAACAAAGCTTCACATGTTTTTTATGTGAAGTTAAAGAAAAGTGCTCGCGTTCATTCATACAGAATTATATAACCACGCACACAAATATATATATATATATATATATATATAATTATATATTTATGCATATGTATAGGAAATATATCTCCTATGTGTATCAACATATACACGTGTATACCAATGCAACATTACTTGTATCACAAACACAACAAATTGATATAAAATACAAACCAAACTACACGTAATCGTCAACAAAATATTAACATACACAACAACATTTTCACAGCCATGTTCCATTTACCCATGCTAAACTTTTCCCCGCAGCAAGTGGCACAGGTGTGTGAAACTTTGGAGGATAGTGGTGATATTGAGAGGTTGGGACGTTTCTTGTGGTCCCTTCCAGTCAACCCGGCGGCCTCGGATGCTCTCAATAAACACGAGTCGATTCTCAGGGCGCGAGCCATTGTAGCGTACCACACGGGTAACTTCAGGGACTTGTACCATATTGTCGAGAACAACCAATTCACGAAAGACTCACATGCGAAGTTACAGGCCATGTGGCTCGAAGCACATTACCAGGAGGCTGAAAAACTCCGAGGTCGACCCTTGGGGCCAGTGGATAAATATCGGGTCCGCAAGAAATTTCCTTTGCCCAGAACGATTTGGGACGGAGAGCAAAAGACGCATTGTTTTAAGGAAAGGACGCGTAATCTCTTACGAGAGTGGTACCTACAAGACCCGTATCCAAATCCAACTAAGAAGAGAGAATTAGCCCAAGCCACAGGTCTCACACCGACTCAAGTTGGAAATTGGTTTAAAAATAGACGCCAAAGGGATAGAGCAGCTGCCGCCAAGAACAGGTAAATTCTATGATAAAAAAAAAAAAAACACAAAAAAGAGGAAAAAGAAGGGTTATATTTATTTTGCATTGTATTATGTTTTAAATTCTTAATTATTCTGTTTTCTTCATATATGTTTCTTAATATTTAAACATGTCATATATATATA